>NC_091948.1:35536294-35844294 GCF_041260155.1 Ptychodera flava
CGCCGTTGAAATGTTCGTTGTTGAATGTTCCAAATAGTTCGTACGCAGTTGAAGATGCTTTTACAAAAGGTCACACCAATTCATATGAATTTATGGCTCTGATACAAGCTGCAACAACTACAGGCCAACTGGAAATCAATGATATGATATTTTTTTCATAATTATTTAAAATAATAAATCGTAATTATGGAATATTGATATCACATAATTAACCGAGCTTCCTTTCTGCAGAGCAGCACTCTATAAAATCGCTGTATGAGTATATGAGTTATGTATGACATTGGCGGCCGGCCGCCGCCGGCTGGGGCGCACAATATACTAGGAGTACTATTTATACTCCTAGTATATTTTTATAACACGCCACATGCTCATCCCGTGTCGCGATTCGCCAGAATACGTCACGTGACGAGAAAATAGATACGTCTAGTCCCCATCAAATCGACAAAAGTGACGTCAGAGGGTATTTTTTGAAAAGCTATTTCCCTAGGGAAATAGTTTTGACCAAATTTGGAAAAGTGCCCGGTCACGTGACTGTAGTGTCGTCTGCAGCTTTGCAACAATGGCGGGTGACTAAAAGGTGATGTGCGTCCGGGATAGGTGACGACACATTCTCTAAAACAGATTTTCCAACATTTTCCAACATTCCAACAGCGTAGGAACTTGAATAGCTGATCGACGGAAAAGATTAAGTTGCAACTAAGGATGTCGCTAGGTATGCTTAGAATATTTTTTGAAAGAAAGTGGTACCACGTACAACTGAAAGCGCTGTGGAAACATCGCCTAGTAAACTTGTCACAATGGATTGTTGCGGTGCAAAATATCAAAAGACATTAAAAACTATATAACAATACAACATGAGCATGTGGTGTGTTATAAAACACCTATAGCCTGGTCTTTTATTCGGGCTATAGCGCTCGTCTATTACCCCTCGTGGCCGTGTGTTACCAGAAACACATCGCTATACCCCTCGGCCTACGGCCTCGGGAATAGCGATGAGTTTCTGGTAACACACGGCCCCTCGGGGTAATAGACGAGCGCTATAGCCCTCATGACCAGGCAATAGATGTTTAATACTCCTAGTATATTGGACGCCCCAGCCGGCGGCGGTTGGCCGCCCATGTCATACACATACAGCGATTTTATCGAGTGCTGCTCTGCAGAAAGGAAACTCAATCCTAATGAAATACTAGGTTATGTGATATCAATATTTCATAATTACGATTTATTGTTTTTAATAATTATGAAAAATATATTTTAGACTATTAATTTCCAGTTGGCCTCTGCAGCAACGACCGCGCATGCAACAACAAAATTAGTCCGAATTTCAGGCAGCGGTGTCTGATGTCGCGCGTGCAGCTATATTTAGTAACAAACCTGACATCGAGGTCAGCGCGTTCGGAAGCCGGTTAGGGACTGGTCAGTTTATTCGGCCTGGGGGGCTTGTGGATTATTTTTTGCCGGCGTCAAAAAGTGACTGACCCCCCTATTCCAGCTTTCGAAAACAGGGTGAAACCCCCCCCCCCGCGAGCGACAAAGGTTTAACAAAAGGTGGAATATTATATATATACATATATATATATATATATATATATATATATATATATATATATATATTATATATATATATATATATATATATATATATATATATATATATATATATAATTTAAACATTCAGTCATTCTGTGTTTTAATGAAATTGTTGTCATGCCAGTTGTAGGATAGAACTTAAAAGTGTCAATTCTAAAGTTTGAATACGGTATTTTGAATGAGCTGTGAATGTACTCCACTCTTTTTATGCATAAAGCAGATGTCCAGAACTGTTGTAATATGACATTAAACTGGTCCAATAATCATTTCCATTCAAGGTAATACATTACTAGGTCCATGGCACATGTGATTGTGAAATATTAGTGCATGGTGCTTTCTAATACTGAATTCTCATAGAGGAAACAGAAAAGTATCAGGAACTTGTCATGCTTTTCATATGAACTGCAGATTTCATAATGATCAGTACACTTTGCAAAACAGACTTTCAATTTACAGACATCAAGATATATCTGACATAATATCTCTGATATATTAATTTACTGCGCCCAAGGGGCCGCTCCGAAAAATATTAAACATCCAGATATCTCTAATATATATATACATATCTGATATATGAAAGTCATGCAGCTGAAGGGCATACTAAAAATATTGTTTGATATTTTAAAGAAATGCACCCGAAGGGCGCGCCGAAAAATTTTAAACATACAAGTATGTCAGATATATATATATATATATATTATATATATATATATATTATATATATATATATATATATATATATATATATATTAAAGTCTGATATATTAAAGTTTTGCGCGAGGTCGGGGCTCTGAAAAATGTCTTATTATTATTAAAGTTATGCGCCCGAAGGGCACGCCGAAAAATGCAACTGAATGATGAAATTTGTGGCTGGCACAATGCACTTTTATAATATTTTATAATATAATAATATCGTAAACATCGTAACTTTTCAGCTAAAACGTAAATTGTAATTTGTCCGAAGATCAAACACAAAATAAAATGTAACACTTGTGGGCCAAGTTTAGACACTGTTTTTGAAAAAAATCTCCGGATTTGCAAAATTTTTACAGCCGTGCGCTCTACTCACTGGCAAGTTCTGGGGCCCCGTTGTCGTTCGCCTGGGAAATTTTCGTAAATTTTGACGGTTTTCTTGGGTTCGTTGATAATATAATGGAAATAACAGACTGCGCCCTGACCATTAACGTTTATTTATGAGCGCGGGCTTGGCAAGCCTCGCCGGTTAATTTTTGGCTTTCCTCTCACCCTTGCCCATAAATAAACGTTAATGGTCAGCGCGTCGCCCGTTATTTCTATAATAAGTTCCACCATTTTGAATTTGGGTTCGTCAAAAGACAGCTCTAAATCTCAATGGCAAAGTCTCCGCTGCTTCCGGGTAAGGTTAGCTCCAAACGAAAGAAAATCAAATGAAAAATGAAAAATTTTCATCAAGTGGCTATCGTAGAACAGTAACAAGCGTAAAACCAGATATGAACTGAAAATGCTCACGTGTTTCATCTTATATTGCAGTTATGTGTAAATTTTAACCTTCGCCACATGTTTGCAACTTCATTGAAAGTGTTATGATCAACATAATGAATAATATTCATCACAGATTAATTCTAAATCCAAGTACATATCCCCAATCAGGAAAGTTCCTTAAAATATGCAAATTAGGAATTGACTGAAATGTTCTCATTAAATATGCAAATTAGCAATTGGCTGAAGTAAAACTGTTAAATGACTCTCAATAATGTCATATCATAGTATCTTTAATGTACAAAGCAATTCGTCAACTTTTGGTAGTCAAGACAGATAAATATCCTTAATTAGGAAAGTTCATTAAAGTGGCACTCCCACTTGGTAAGTGTATGAAGAGAGAGTACGTACATTAGCAGAGAGTTGTATCGGGCCAAGTAATGATAGTATCCTTGTAGCGTTTCTTATATAAATTACATCTGAAACAACAACAACAGCACAACAGTTATGTTCGTTGAATTTGATTGGTCAACAACAACAACACGACTAATAAACATAAACAACAATACAAACAACAACAACAACAATCAAATTTCTAGGTTCCCTATGGTTGTAAAAGTCCAACGGGCCAATTGAATTTTATAGTGAGACATTGATTACTTTGCATATAAAATTGTACTCTAAGCGCAAAGATTTGTATTTTCATGCATGTCTGAGTAAAAGTGCGACACATGGAAAAATTCGTTAACAATGCAGTTTCCAACGACTGTCAAATCGTCAAACAATTAAAGTGTACATCTATCTTAGGGAGTATTTTCCTTGATATCAGTGATGGGTCTTGGTGTCAGGACGCAACGATCGATGGACAAAAGAACATAGGAAGAGAAAAGCAGGAAGAACATGCTTTACTAGTCACTGTGACAAGTTCCGCACATAGCCGTCTATGTGCAGGGCTAACAGGCACTTTCGTTTCCCTCCCCATGCCTCAATGCCTGTAGAGCGCAGTCGCCCTTGATATAATTACATGTAGTTCCACAGAAATTCGACCCTCAGCCGAAATTCCTGCCGAACAATCAAACTACAATTTTTGCATCACGCCCAATCAACAATCAGCCAGAAGCTCCGTTACAACTATCTCTGCATGGCAGGGCTGTGTGTTCCGGCGTTATACGGCTGTGGTGGGAGGCCGTATAACGCTGGGAACACACAGCCCTGCCATGCAGAGCTACGTTACAGCTGACCCGGCGCTTTTTCATCTGAACTGTTCATATTGAGGCACCAAAGGTCAATTGACATGCCCATTGTTGCATTCTTCACAGCGTTAGCTACGAGCGTCGCCCATGTTGTGTTTCTATGGACTTGTTTACTTTGGCTTGACTGGTGATCGTCAGTCGGAAACTGTTGTATATCTGTTGTGAAATCCCATAAGAACACAACACATGTAGCTCTATCTGGCAGTACATTCATCCGCATTGAAAACGATCCATCGATCAATCGAGTACTTATACACCGGGCTTAAGCTTATCCCAGATCAGGTAGGTGACGTAGCCTTGCCAATGCAATAGGAAACATGCAACATTCCACGGTGACCTTGTGTGACCTATGACGAGAACGCAAGGCGAGCGCTTACCAGGGTATTCATCGCTTTAATTGGTATTCACAATAACATTGTACTTGAAAATACAGCTGCCTGCATCGGTGTTTGAATAGTGCATATGTATAAATTTATCTGCGAATTCATTGCACTTGCAGCTCAATCAACTAGGCCTACAGCTGCAAGGTTTGCCAACGGCATTGCCTTGTATATCTTACCCATAAATTATACTTCATACAAGCTCGAGCATGTCGTGAACAGTTATGCCATTGCATACATAGAATGGTTCGGCGGTGTGAACGTGGGCGACATTTGTGTTCCTTGACTCCAATTAATGAGGGTTTTCACTGACGTAGGCAATTGAGACCGGGCTGAATATAATGGCTACGGAACACAATCAAAAGCTTTCACGACATACAACAAGCTATTTTTGAACAAAGTCCCTCCGCCTGGTACTGCGGTTTGAAATGAACCATAAAACGGTGCAAAACTTGTAAATCGTTTTAAAATCTCACCTAGTTTCGTTACTACACTCTACCATGTATTTCTCTCACATAAACGTGTATTGGGTCAAATGCTGAAATAGGATGCTTTTCAGTGGAGTACAGTCCAAGGTTTCTTTAGAAAGAGAAACAGTCATAGCATACGTGACTTAGCTTTCTACTTCTTTAAATCCATTCGCTGAATAAACAACACACTATAAACAAAACATTGTAAACATAACTACACATGCTACCCATGTGGGGGAGTTCGGGTCAGAGAACACAAAAAACATGCTACACCACGACACGCTGCAAACAACACAACATGCTATAAACGCTGGAGAATTGTGATACCCTGACACACTACGGTCATGATATAGTAGAATAGGTAATAGTACAGAACCTGGCACATAGACACAGGGTTTATCACTCGGTGACAATTAAATTAAAATTAGATATAGAGATGGCGACGCTTTCACTTTCGCTTGGTCTTTAATGTTCTCGTTGTGCCATCTCTGCATCAGATTTTAATTAAATTGGTCTATGGTGCCAATAAATGAAACTGCATCGCGTGACGTAAACGGAGACATGTCATACATTCTCACGGTGCACTTCCATAACACAACGTAACATCGTGACATAATCTGTAACAGTGATGCTGTTTCCACAACATCATGACGCACTTTACACGCCACGGCCAGATGAAAATCTCTGGAAATACAATTTAACATTGACATTGAGACTCTCAGAGACAATCCACTTTAAAGGAAGATTTACCAAGTAAATTTATGATCAAGAAAGTTTCAGTTCCATGGTTCTCGAAATCTACTTTGGTTTTGTCTCTGAAGTTTTATCTGAAGTCATGTCACCATCTTTAATGACGACAGAGTCATGAGAATCATTAAAAAGTCTGAAAAAATAAACTCATATCTTGGCTTGGTAATTGCAGAATATCATAAAAAACCGCCATGGCTGCCGGTCTGGTCGACGAAGACCCAACAAAAAATGACAACATTGGCTGCAAGACAAGGATTTTCAAGCTCGCTGAAGAATTGAAAGGCATCGCTAGTAACGATGAAGACAATGAGATGAAAGTGAAACATCTTATGGACGCCATCGACGTTGGAAATGGTCTTGTAAAGACCTGTGTATATATCTGCTCTTCTCTGATGTCAGCAATTGACCAATTAGCAATGACTTTCAACATGGTATTGGATGATGTAAATAAAAAAATACCCAGCGAAAACGTGATGTCCACAGATGATGGTGAGTAAGCAATATGGAGAATCGTAAAATTATTGGCAGTAAGTCATACAAACTGTCATCATGATTTTCCTCACACTTGGTTTCGTATGTGAAAGTACTCGTTTACATCTCACTGTTGGCTTAAGAAAACTTTGAATCATGAGTTTAATCGTTGGAAAATGTAATTTTTATAGCTTGATACAAACTGAAATATCAGTGGCGTATTCTTTATTGACTACTCACCTACATTTGTGCAGCAAAGAATGTTCAATTAATGTAATGACGACTGCATGATTTATGTTCCAAAACTAGTGTCTCTACATGACATTGGCTGTTTATTGAGATCAGATTCCGAGTACAATGTTAATAATGTATGTTGCTGTTTTCATCGTTAAAATTGGTTTAGTGACCGATACAATTATTTGTTTCTGCAGCCGAAACGTCCTCATTGATGCTTCTCATTCAAACTGCTGAAAACTTTGCAAAGTTGATAGAGCAAGCACTAGGCAGAGCAGGTTCCACCAAGAAAATGGCAACTGCGCTGGCAAACGTTTCCAGAGCAATCGCAAGTGACCTGGCGAGTGCTGACAAATTAGTCGAAGACAGCCTATCCGAGGCTAAGCAGTTGTTAGATGAGTGCTCAATCAACTCTGAAAAATTAAAAATCGACGTAAGAATTGCGCGTGACGCTATTCAGATAGCATTGACTGAGACTAGCGGAACTCATACTGATGATGATACGTTGGCATCGAACGTATCTGAGATTTTCAACGCTTGTGAAGAAGCGAAAGATGTTTCTGATGACGCAGCTGGTGCTGTAGAAAACCTCGAAAGGGTAACAGAGAAACTAAGGATGGCAATAGAAGAAGAAAAAAGCCAAATCTACGGAACGAAAATTCGACAAGCGACAGAAGAAAGCAGGGAGAGTCTAGAACGTGCAGAATTGATGCAAAAACTCTTGAATACGGCAGTCGGGAAAGTCAGAGAGCTTGTTAAAGGCGTGGAAGATATACAGCATGAACAAAGTGTGGCAAAGGTGAAATCAGAACTGACAGAATTGAAGCTATGTTTTCAGGAATACCAAAGCCAAATAGAATATGTACATCGCATCGTTAATACCGTATCTCAAATTGATATGAATTACCTCGTTGATGCAGATGAAGACATTAAAAAGATCGTGGAAAATATGAAAACGTCAGCGGACGATACCGTCGTAATCACAGCACCTGCTAAAAAAAGTTTGTCAGAATTTGAAGAAAAGTTAATTGAAACAGAAAAAATCCTTGATACTGAAGCAATGTCTGACGGTAATCTGATCCTCTTGGAGAGACTACGTGGAGAATGCGAACCGAAATGCGCAAAAGCACGAAAAGCAGCAAAAGCGACCGAAATTAAAATGTACAAATTCATTCAATCAGATCCTAACAGGCAAAAAGCTGAGGATGCCTATCTTAAAGCGAAAGTTGTAATCGAAGAAACATTAGCTATTGTTAAAAATGTTCGCCAAGCTGCTGTCGAATTTCTTGGAAATACTGAAACTGTTGAGGGTGAGAATGCAACAGCAGAAAAGAGGATAGAATCTGTCAATCAAGGACCCCAATCTCCTGAGTACTGGCAAACAACGGAAACGACAAAGTTGGCAGAAACGACACTTCAAGCAGCTAAAAAGGCAGAAACTGCTGTATCAAGAACATCCAAATTAGTCGAAGAGTGCCAGAAAGCAATGTCAGATAGTACCGTTTTTATCGATGCTAATCTTGTATCTAACCTTATAAGTCGAACGAAGGAATGCCAGTATGCCATCTTCCAAGGACAACGATCCTTAGAAGAACTCCAAGACGTTGATCCAAGAAACTGGCCAGTTCTAGGGTAAGAATAATTTAATATATCATAAGAAAATTACGGGTATATAGAACACGCATTTCGCAAACAGCAAAAGTTCATAGCCCGGACCAATAACTTTGACCATCACACAACTTGTTAATGAGAATTTTGACGTAATTCTACTCTATGGCGTGGCAGAAATTACAGAGAGTTTATTGACATTTTACATTATTAGTAGACACTCGTTCGATGAATAAACCTTTATTTTGAAATCGAAACCACTCTCATTACTAGGCCTACAGTCCCGTGGAAAAGTAGACAGTATGATCATAAGAAGTTACGATGTGACACTTTGTGTTAGATGTACACATAAAGAAATTAATCTATCACGTTCCACTTACGAGACGTGTATCTAACTGTCTCGGTGTACAATTCAATAACAACAATGAAAACCATCCTGCCTTGAATCACTTCTCTTTTAATCATCTCCACTACCCGCATTCAAATCGTCACTTAATTTTCTGATATAAGTCAATGAATATATATTTTAGAAGCAGCATTTTCTGCAACAATAATACCAATGTCAAGAGTTTTACAGACAAATATCAAAACACATCGTTCGTACTTTCAGCTAGGAAATCTTAACAATGAATCAACTCACAAAATGTTATCCTAGAATCATTGCCGACTTCGTTACCGAATAAAATGATTCACCTAATATACACAGTATCATTGCCGACTTCGTTACCGAATAAAATGATTCACCTAACATACACAGTATCATTGCCGACTTCGTTACCGAATAAAATGATTCACCTAATATACACAGTATCATTGCCGACTTCGTTACCGAATAAAATGATTCACCTAATATACACAGTATCATTGCCGACTTCGTTACCGAATAAAATGATTCACCTAATATACACAGTATCATTGCCGACTTCGTTACCGAATAAAATGATTCACCTAATATACACAGTATCATTGCCGACTTCGTTACCGAATAAAATGAGTCACCTAATATACACAGTATCATTGCCGACTTCGTTACCGAATAAAATGATTCACCTAATATACACAGCATCATTGCCGACTTCGTTACCGAATAAAATGATTCACCTAATATACACAGTATCATTGCCGACTTCGTTACCGAATAAAATGATTCGCCAAATATACACAGCATCATTGCCGACTTCGTTACCGAATAAAATGAGTCACCTAATATACACAGTATCATTGCCGACTTCGTTACCGAATAAAATGATTCGCCAAATATACACAGCATCATTGCCGACTTCGTTACCGAATAAAATGATTCAACTTATATACACAGTATCATTGCCGACTTCGTTACCGAATAAAATGATTCGCCAAATATACACAGCATCATTGCCGACTTCGTTACCGAATAAAATGATTCACCTAATATACACAGTATCATTGCCGACTTCGTTACCGATAAAATGATTCACCTAATATACACAGTATCATTGCCGACTTCGTTACCGAATAAAATGATTCACCTAATATACACAGCATCATTGCCGACTTCGTTACCGAATAAAATGATTTACCTAATATACACAGTATCGATCATTTACAACGTCTATTTCGTTTTACAGTACATTTCAAGATATTTTGTACATCTATTTTCTGTAATAGCCTTCCACCCAGAGTAGGAAGTCCACTATGTGTCCTGAGAGCTCCAAGACGGTTTATGGACAATCACAGAAACAAAATCACCTGTTCATTTCTTGAACGATCGCCAGTAAGCCCAGCAGCCGCCAATCAAAAACAAATAAGTATGGTGGTCACTCCACAGCTTCTTAGTACAGGAGGTGGTGAACTCCCAGTTCCAGCGCTCCTTGCGATCAAGTATGATTGCAAGAATGACTATGGTGGCGACATAATCGTGAAGAGTTCTAAAAGCCGAAAGAAATGGTCAGTTTTACCAACAATTTCGACGGAAAGACGAATAGACGAGTTTCCGGTAAGTTAGCAAATATATTGTGTTCTCTACGTTGGCTGGCTACTCTAACAACTCCTAAACATAACAATACTAAGTCGTGATCTTTTTAACTAACAACGGCAATACCTTTCTAATTTTTCAATACTCCTGACAGTTTTAATTGCTACATGGACAATATGTTTAATCCAATAGACATATAAGTCAGTATGTAATGATCACACACTGACGTTAAAGGGATGCGCAATCGGATCTAGAGAGTAGGTAACAGGATGCTACTGTTTTGGCATGCCAAGACTTGATGAATTATTTTTTTTGATTTTGTTCAGCATGTATACTATGTTTTCCAAATTTACATACATTTTTTTGTTTCCCGGCGTTCATGTGAACATTTTTCTTAAAAAATCAGCATAGCTTTAAATTGTTTGTTTTAAGTATTTTTGCTGTAAAGATTCCCATACTCACATTTTGAGTACCTCTCCAAAAATGCAAAAGACCAGTTCTAACCGATTTTCTTACATTTCTTTCATAAAATTGGCATATAAGTCAGTATTACTAAAAAAGTATCGGTTGTTGCTTTTTTATTCAGCAAAGAAAAGGCATGAAGTATATGAACAATATTGTACCATGTTGTACTTGTTATACCGAGCTCTACAATCACGAAATGCTTGAGTATAGGAAATATATATTAAAAGATAAGATTAATCATGACACTCTTTATTAAAGTGATCAATGTTACCCTTAATTAACACGATCCTTGTTTCAGAATATGGTATTTGCTGAGGTCAAAGTTCAAAACTTTGAATCTTATGCAGTTTTGCTGCGAAGTGTGCGTGCAATATCTACAGTTGACGACAAAGGAGGTGAAATCGCTATGCAGTCCAAGCATCCTTTGTTTATATCGATACAGCCTGGTTGTCTTACAGGACCAACTGATGTCACCCTAGAGGTTAGTTTGGAACTTCTAAATAAAAACGAAGTTCATCATAATTTGTTGGTGTTATCTTTCCAATTTTTCCCCTGATACGCTTTATTTGTGGCATTGGGTGACTATTTTGTTATTAATAACAATGTTGGTAGTGGGTAACTATTTTGTTAACAATGTTGGTATTGGGTAACTATTTTGTTAACAATGTTGGTAGTGGGTAACTATTTTGTTAACAATGTTGGTAGTGGGTAACTATTTTGTTAACAATGTTGGTATTGGGTGACTATTTTGTTAACAATGTTGGTAGTGGGTAACTATTTTGTTAACAATGTTGGTATTGGGTAACTATTTTGTTAATAATGTTGGTATTGGACATTTATGTCATCACATTATTTATTACTTATGCTGTACATGAATTTGAAAAAAAAACTGTTGTATCGACTTACAGTGCCTGTCACCAAATTACACACCCTGCCATGGGCAACATTGCAAATGTTAAATGTTTTCTGTTTGTTCTCTGATTGGTTTCAGACCGCAACTCCAGATACTGCAACGAAAACGTTGAAGTATGCAGAACCATTCGTGCGCACCACCTTTTCCCCCACACCCCGTAAATCTGTACGCCTTGTACTGGCCACAAGACCCCCCATTGATAGGACACCGGTCGTTGGGGGCCAGGTCAACCATCTCTATTGCCTCTACTGCGTTGACAACAAACGTTGGAAAGTCTCGACCGTGTTAGAAGGTGAACAAACTGCCGAGGGCCTAATCCGTGTACAATTGCCACCGACCACAATCAACCAGTAAGTACGCCCCCTCTCGATGATAAACAAAGCTACGATGACAGTGTATATTCCCAATTATTCACCATAGGACCCGAAATGAGTCGAGAATTTCTCAAGACCTCTACAGAGCATGACTTTAGAATCAAACCTCTTTCAGTGAACCAGAAAGCTTGAATACTTAAATTGTTTGTGTTTGGTCTAAGCCTCCCTTGGGTAATGAAGGATTATACTTCTCTCCAAACGGAGGGTCAAAGTAATTATAAATTACCTGATATATGTCTCTGGAAAAGTCGAAGAACCTTACCCAAACTGAATCGTTTGAAGGCAAAAAAAGTTTCAAGATTACAGAATGGTCGCAACTTCCACAGAATAACAGTGAGCCAAATATTTCGATTCATGACTGCGTGTTAGATACTGTTCCACATAACTGGAGATCCAATCCAGAAGCTGTTGAACACTCCAACAGCTTGTTGATCGGTAAATACACATAATAATAATAATGGTTTATTTCCTTTCGAAAATGTGTGAAAAAGCACACTCACAAAGACAGTTACATGGAGAAAGTGTTGATAAGTGTAGGAAAAACGAGAGTGAAAAATAGTTGTCTTGCAACTAATCGGGTCACTCCCGAATACCTGGTAATTTGACACATTCACTGTATGGGCTGAAATTTATCAATGAATTACATGGAAAATGCGGATCAAAAATTTGCAGCAGTAACTATGGAGGCGTGAAAGCTCTCAGGAAGACAAAAAAGATACACAGCATAAACTTGATAAAAGAAAACCGTTTCCAAGTTTCAAATTTACACAAAGGGAATTTATGGAAATAAAAACCAAGGATTAATATACATCAATGACCAGTGAGACTATTCTGAAGATAATTTTTGTATTCCACTTTAAAGCGATATCTATTGTGTATTTCTCTTATTTCAATAGGTATAGCATTCCAGACTTTCGTTGCAGCATATTTTACAGTAAATTCACCTGCCTTATGTCTAATTTTTGGTATGGCTAGATCGTTACGAACACTTTGTCTTGTACTATATCTATGTTGAATCGGGACAAAAAAGTCTTTAAAAGTATCTGGTAGTCTGTGGTTTAAAACATCATGTACAAAAATTGCAAGCTGTAGTTTATGTTGCTTGAAAACATCTAAAATACCAAGTTTCTTAAAAGGTGGGGACGAGTTTGCGTTATAATCGCTGAAGGTCATTATACGGACCATCTTTTTCTGAACCAGGAAAATATCATTCAAATAAGTAGGATAAGTATTTCCCCACACTTCAAGGCCATACATTATGTGGGGTAAAACAAAGGAATTGTATAACAATACAAGTGTAAATAGCGGTACTACATGACGTAATTTCAGGAACACACCTGTTAACTTACTGATTTTCATTCTTACTTGTACAATGTCACGTTTTCATGATAAATTACTGTCTATAGTTACCCCTACCATACATGTATTTTAAATAGTTTGAAAATTTCCCAGAATTAATGAAATTTATGCAAACTGTAAGATAAAAGTATGCTTTTTATTTAAAAAATAGGCAACTCCTGATGGCGTTGTTATGGAACGCAAATGACCCTGAGTCTTTGGAAGAAACGTTGTCATTGGAACAGGTCAGTGATTACTGTCATTATGTATTCTAATGACGTATGCATACTTTGAATAGGTGACACATTATCACACACTTTGTCCAAGAAATGAAATTTAAGTCAGACACTGAGCATTTTCTCTGAGACTATTGAAACCTCTATGCAATAAAGGCAGGGTTCACTTATTATGTGCGGATTGGGTCGGAGGAATTGGGGAACCTATCCTGGGGAGGGTCATATTCTTAAACCCTGTTATGGGGAAAGTCAAATTTGCAAATTTTACATTTTTGAAGTGAACGCAAATTCTCAATACCAGTATTCGCCGGTGAAAAAAGACAGAAATATGCACAAAGTAATAAAAACTGCCGATTGCTGAAGGAAAGTTTAAACTTTTAACACAGCTAAGAACTTTATTTTCACATATTTCAACGCTTTGTCTGAGGATAGTCATGGCAGTTCGCAAAATGTTAAAAGCCTTATGATAACGCAAAACACGGAGGGAATGTAAATGAGTATAAATACATTGTGTATAGTGTTATTTCATTGTAACAAAAATATTTCTATTTATTGTACAACACCGTGACTGGATGATCAGTCATAGGAAAGGGTAGAGCCCTGCCTCGAGCGACAAATTTTCCACTCTTTTGACATATAAGTATAACTCTAAACATCATTGCACATGTAATTTAAAGGGACAAAGTCGGCCATTTTTCAAGAATTTTTCAGACAAATAAAATGGAACCATCTCAAAAATTAATTGATGGTCATGACCATTAATTCATTTTCGCGATTGTTTAATGTATCGTGTCTAAAACCGGCGTCAAATATGTGCATGGTCACCCATTCATTCAGTATATTTCAACATGTCAAACAATATAAGTAGTATCTCGTATCAAACAAAGTGCATGAAAAATGGCCGACTTTGTCCCCTTAATAAGCCAATCGCCACATACTGGTCTCGTATATGCTTGCTACAAAGCATCACAAATACTAGTTTACGATATCTTCCATTTCTACTCGTCCTGTGTCCAATAGTATGTACCTATACACCTCCTCTCTCGTTATTCGCACAACATTTCATTCTTTTGGCATGGATTTGCTGATCAAGTATTTTTTCTTTACCATTGCAGGGAAAGGGAATGTCCAAGGAGATGAAAGAAAGACATATATTTGAAGGTGAGTCATTGATTGTGCGCTTTCATATGTCCCATTCAAAGCGAAAATACACAATTACAACGTCTATTTGTATCTGCCGTGAACATCCCTGTGGCGTGGTTTGAAAAGTTTGACCGCTTACCATGTTTCTAAAAATTAACTACAAATGTTGTTCTGGGTAAGAGAATCTACTAGTATGTTATTAATTGTATGGAAGAGTTTCCATGCAAAATAAATTCAGAAACCAACAACTTTCCGTTCAGGAAGGTTCTCGTTTAAATAAGGAACAAAAAATTACTGAAGGTATTGGAAGCTTTAAGTAAAATTATGATTATCTTTATTGACGATTACTGGTCAAGTTGTTTGTCATTGACCTTTTGATGCCAACAAAAGACATTCTGGAGATAAAGATATCAGATGATTTGCTTTTCTTTCCTGTTATGGCTGTATCGATGAATATTATTAATTTATATCATTTATAAATATTTAGATATAAGAAGGACTCAAGTTACGTTGAGATTTACTTTGAAAGATTTATGTTAAGAATTCAACATCCTGCATGGATACTTATCGGCCTTTGGAAATGTGCTACTTTGTATTTGTATGTTTTATTGTTATATGAGGGCGATTCTGGAAAACTTGCCAGCTGACGTCTTTGGCAGTTTTGTCTATCTTGATTTTCTTTGGCGTTGTATTTTCTTTGTACACTCCATAGTCTGTATTATTCCCACGAAGATTTCGTCATGTATACTTTTAACTTAACAATATAGTGTGGACTTTCAAGGCTGTATTGGAGATATTACTCCACTTAGCTCTCACGTTTTCATACATTCTGTTTCATTGCAGCATGCTTGTCTGACGAAGCTTTCAAAACACTGTCTCGACACCTTACTGATGAAGTGGAACATTTAGCTGTCTACTTGGGAGTTGGTGACCACACACTGAAAAAAATCAAATCAAATAAACCCGACAGCAGAACCGATCAGGCGAAGCAAGTACTTATTGGATGGCGACAGAAGACGAAGGGAGATAACCAAAAGAAAGTAGGACTTCTGCGTTCAGCGTTACACAAGTGTAAACGACTGGATATGGCACAAAAGGTTCAGAATGACTTGCGAGACGCTCTGAACTGGGGGTTATAGAATCTTCCGAACTTGAAGTTAAATCAACAAGCTCAATATCACGACAATATAGCATTTAAAGACACGCCTTTGTGGTTTCACATATTGTTTGGGGAAGCAGAATTTTGCTCGCATAAAACAAGGCTTACACGATGTCGAGTTTTTCTGTCTTGTTTGTTTTTTTCCTAGTCAGCGACTTGCCTCATTATTTCAATTTTTAAGTATTATGGTGTTTTCAGACAACTTACTCGACATCGTTCACTTTTTGTCGATATTTCAATTTCTATTTCACATAACACATAATTCTATTTTTTTCATTTTGAGTAAAAAGCTATTTGGGTACATCAAGAGAGTAGTTCTAATGCTGTGAGTTTGATTGGCTTGTATATTCGAAATTTTGATAAGAAATGCACTTCACATTATTATAATACCTAAATGACAGAAAGATTTTCAAAGTGTCAGTTTGTTCATACAAATTTTCTGGTAAGAAGTTAGACATGCATGACGTTATATTTTATTACATTTTATCTGAAATGTTTTTGCCATTTTGATAAAAAAGACTCAGACTAAAGATGATATTACGTGTGCAGGAGGTAAAAAGGATTCCAGAATTACATCTTTGTCCATCTGTTAAAGTAAATCTATACAACTTTTAGAGATGTAACGTCCAAAATGATTACGTCAAATGATGGACAAAGTCTTCCCTCGGCAAGGACTTGTACATGGTCATGCAACGGTATGGTGACGCTTTTGCTTTGAAAAAGTGAGTATGTACTGAACGTTCCACATGCAAACCATGTGAATGTGTAAGTAACGATTTCAAAGCGTTCCGAATGCGCAGTAAGATAAAATGGGGAACCATACCAAACATTAACACTTGTTAATTTAACAATTTCCAAACTGCAAACTAGAGGAGATTCAAAGACGTTGCCGACCTTCAAAGTGTTAGTCTTTCAAATGAACCCCTGGTATTACTTAAAAAGTCAGCAACCGCTATTAATGCAAACATAATTAAGAAAACATTTGTCGCCTACACAATATCGCTACGACTTTCACGTAACCAGCATCCAACAAGATCATTGCCAATTATCTGTTCATAATCTGTTGCTATTTTCGCAACAAGAAAGCAAAACAACATCACCGACAGAATGATTCTCCATGTCTTACATAAATCAATGACTGACATTTTTAAAAAGGATTATCATTCGAAATATCAAGATTATAGTCTAATTATCAAATCAGGTTTTTCTACAGGCGTATTAATTATATCGAGAGATTTAAAAAATGTTTGCAAAAGTCATGTTTAAGTTGAGATGACATCACTTGGTGACTACGTAGTGATGTCACAGCTAACTCCATAGATACGTTACATTCATTTGATAGAGTATATCGTGTTTAAGTTGAGATGACATCACTTGGTGACTACATAGTGATGTCACAGCTAACTCCATAGATACGTTACATTCATTTGATAGAGTATATCATGTTTAAGTTGAGATGACATCACTTGGTGACTACGTAGTGATGTCACAGCTAACTCCATGGATACGTTACATTCATTTGATAGAGTATATCGTGTCTAAGTTGAGATGACATCACTTGGTGACTACGTAGTGATGTCACAGCTAACTCCATGGATACATTACATTCATTTGATAGAGTATATCATGTTTAAGTTGAGATGACATCACTTTGTGACTACGTAGTGATGTCACAGCTAACTCCATGGATACGTCACATTCATTTGATAGTGTATATCGTGTTTAAGTTGAGATGACATCACTTGGTGACTACGTAGTGATGTTACAGCTAACTCCATGGATACGTTACATTCATTTGATAGAGTATATCATGTTTAAGTTGAGATGACATCACTTGGTGACTACGTAATGATGTCACAATTGTTTTGTAAGACAATTCAATGCAGTGGTAATAGGCCTATATACTACGATTCGTTTGCCTTTCTTCTGTGTATATAAAGATATAGTTAAATGGCATTAATTACAGATAACAAATATGGCTTACTTCAAGCACAGATGGTAGAGTAGTCGTGCTCCCGGCAGACGCTTTTGGAATTCAGATGACATTTCGCGCCAGATGAGATTTTTGTGAAAATGGTAGTATGCTACTTAGTAAACTTTCGTCAGGTAATAATAATGTTGACTTCAAGTCGGAACTATTATTACTTTGATTGTTATCAGCTGCAGGAGAACAAATTCAATTTTGACTTCAAATTTGCATTAATGTAACTGTGATTTCTCAGTAACATGGGGATGAATTTGGGTTCATTATTTTGTAAACATTGCAGAAACTAGAAAGACAAACGCCATTTTCACTTTTAAATAAGGTCAATATCTTGTACGCCCTTTTAAGGCAGAACGCGCCTCGGGGACAGATATTCGAACTCTCAAATTTCTACAACTCTTTTCTGATCTACCGGTTTTTAAGCTCTTGAAGAGAGAAAACAATTTACCGTCTTGTTTTTTTTCAAAAATCCAAACTTTATTTTTCCTCATAGATTTAATACAAGGATGGCGAGCGTTTTGAATTTCAAATATAGCAAAATTTGGGTAATTTGTTTCTCTAGTTTAAACTTTGCGCGATGACCCCAATTTTTATTGTTGATTTGACGAGAGAATGGTTGAAAGTTTCACTTAGGAATTTTAAAAGTTCAAGTCTTTCACTTTCGAGGAGCATACTACTTTCAGGGGAAAATCTGCGGTTAAGGGTGTAAAGATCATCAAGATATATTATGCTTGTGCGAAGTACGCAAACGTGAATTTTGAAATTTTAGTTTTAGTTAAGTTGTTCAGTAGGTTTCCAATTGTAAAACTGTATCATGTTTTACCCAATCGTGATTGTGACCTATGCATAGACATTAGACGTTGAAAAAATCTAACTGGAACATTTTTTCTCTCCTCGAGGTTTATTACATAGTCGACCATCCCCATAATCCGAGTCGTGTACACTAGACTGTCTGTATTCCGGCAAGCAACTCAATTCGTTTGGTACATTACAATGTAATACACACAGTTTTGTCGCATTTTCCAGTGATTCGTTTTGTATCGAGCATGAATTATATATTCAGGACAATTATCACATTGTTTACTTTCTACATAAATATTACCTTGGATATTATTATTATTATTATTATTATTATTATTATTATTATTTATTATTATTATTATTAGTTGTTGTTGTAATGTATAGGATATTTAATGAATCTTGATAACGACAACAATGTGGCGGCAAATGCCTATAGTGATTTAGTTTTACTAATGAATGGTCAGTACAAAAGGTACAAAAGGTACAGCATGAGACATGAACCTTGCGTGTACAGGCTCTGTATTTTGATTATGTTTACAGGTATGGGGTTTGATAAAATTATCCTTTTAGAGAATGGATATATACGTTACAAAATTTGTGGAGCGCATCCTCTAACGTCACGACCTTTTATCTATCTACACTAGATGTAAACACCAAGTTTAATATTGGGTTTTAGGGGTTTTATTTCATGAATTCGAGACGTTAATGTCATTTCACCTCCTCTTGGAACTTTATACCTTTTGTAGTTTGCAATAAATTCGCAAACCTTCATTGAAGCAATTAATCAGCTGATCGATCAATCTATCAATTCATCTTCCCTGAAGAGATATTTTCTGTGACCTCGCTGTTCGTCAATCAGAACGCCTGTTTTAATAGCCCTACTACGGTATACATCGGTACTGAATCCAATACTTCGGTATCCATTGGAATGAATTCAACTTGGTATACATCCGTACTGATTTCAATATTCGGTATACATCGGAATGAATGCAACTTGAGAGATGACTTATATTTGCAATGTATTATGAAGAAAGTCATCATTTAATAATTGTATTAATCAACGATTTTTTTCATGGATTTGCTAATGATAATCATAAAATGAAACCAATTGTCACTGCCTTTTTATTGTTTGTATGACCTCAATTTGAGTGTTCTTTATCTTGACCGTGAACTTTTAAATGAAACAACTGTAACAATGGCCTTGGGATAAATCTAGCCGAAATATCAATATAATAGGCTTAAACTAAGCGAAAACTCAAAAATACTAGACTATTGGTATCAAGTGAGAATCACAAGGAGATACTATTATATTAACTTGGCCATCAATTATATGTGATCAGAATGCGTTGTTAGCATCTGAATAATGCAGGATATACTATGAGAACAACCAAATATACCGATTACAAATGAGTGTAGGATACTCGATGATGTACTCACATCAATTCGTATACGGCATCCCGTTCTTGCACGAAGATTGTACACCTTGCACTTTATACTGAAGATACACGCGTTGACTAACGACTGTTGATATAGAACTGGATCGTAGCTGTAAAGTCGCCATAGTGTACAGAATCGTGGCGTTAGCGTCGAACTCATCGCAGATTCAGTCGACAAAACCGATGACTCAGGCAGCAGAGGTAGAAAATGGTGCTGCTCCGAATGTATGCAAATATATATCACCCTTCAAAGTCAGTGTACTCCGAGAGAAAAATAATTCAAACTTCCAATGGGTTACAAGAGTCGTTGTAGTATATTTCCGGACACAGTTATGCAACTTTTTGACAAAGTTTCTCTGTTAACCAGTTAACAGTTTTGGAAACTGATAACTGAGAACTTGCTCTGTGCATGTATCAGCGTCAAAATGATGCATACCACGTGACTGTGAATTAACGAATTACAACAGAGAGTTTGGACCAGGTATGTTGCAATATACACATATTGACTGGCCATGTGGGCAACAGCATACATCTGTACCCCGAGGGACTGTGAGTCACCCCCAAAAACATGCAGACTGTTTCCCGAGGCCGTAGGCCGAGGGAAACAGTCACTCACAGGCCCGAGGGGTTAAAGACGTATGCTGTCGCCCGCATGGCCAGTCAATATGTGTTTTATAACACACCTCATCCGTAGCCATGCATAAGAACGTACTATAGGCCTACACAAAACTTGTCGCATGAATGATGTAGGCCTAATATGTTGAGGTGGTTCGGCAAAAAAAGTTTTTCCCAACAGGGCCGCAAATCTTCTGCAAAACGTTCAATGTACTTTTGATTATCGTTTTCGTTCGTTCCGAGTCCTTGTTTGAAACAAGTGCATTCGTTTCTTCTTCAGAAAGTAGGATAAACCGAGAAATTTCTCGACTATCGTTTCGCTCGGCCGCAGACGACATCTTTGTTTATATTCCAGTTCGCGCATGCGCCAATATTTTTTTGACGTCAGCCGGCATCATTTTTCAGAACTGATGTCTGGCAGGCAACAGACAAATGATGCCTGATGACGTCGTTTACGTGGATCAGCACAAAAAGAACGCATCCCACGTGACTATCAAATTGGCGAATTAGAATACAGACTGCGGATGAGGTGTGTTATAATGTCGCTCGACAGTATAACCGGCGAAAATCAGAATAATATTGTATTTATAAATCACAAATTGTGGGAAGTAAACAATGTTTCTGAATACAAGTTCCTTCTTACTTTTCGCTTACAGTATGCTGGTTAGCGTTGAGGTACTCAAACCCTGGCGTCCTCGGACAGAACTGCTTAGTTATGCAACCTTCGCTATGCTTGGCTGTTTACTTGTAATCGGTGAAGAGCGTACAAAGAATGCCAACACTGAATCCAATCAAAACTTTCTATACTGCGGCTATTTTGAATTTACCGTTTATGGGGAACACTTAACTCGCAAAGAATGACATGCAAGGCCATTTACAGGTGAAATGCGTTAATGCGGAAAATGAAAGGATTTTTTTATGAAATTAGATGGTATCTTTGAGTAAAAATACACAACTAACAACGTAGAGCTTGTGCCTTTAATTCTAGTATCACATGATTTCCTGATGCATCTTTAGACATCTAATTCCCAGCTAAAGTGTAAGTATTTACTCATGCAAAGAGCATTAATGAGCGATAATTTAGTATGCAAATCAACTGATTAGTCATCAGAATGGAGAATGTTCATTGGCCTACAATCGAAAATAGAGCACTACCAAATTTTGGATATTGTACAGTTACTGTCTGGTACATGTTTATAAGCTATAGGCCTATGGTAATCCACTTAAGGTAGTATGCACCTCGAAAGTGAAAGACTTAAACTTTTGCTCTAACTTTCCTCAAGGAATCTTTCAATAATTCTCTTTCAAAATCAAGAATAAAAATAGGGGGTCACCGTGCGTTGGTACTAGAGAAACAAATTACCGAAGATTTACCGATATTAGAAATTCAAAATGGCCGCCATCCCAGTGTTAACTCTATGGAGAAAAATAAAAATTTTCGAATTTCGAATAACTAAGCCGGTGAAAAGTTTTCTTTCACCAAGAGCTTTAAAATGAACCCACACATGTGGTATATCAGAAGAGAATTGTAAAAGTTTGAGAGTCCGAATGTCTGTCCCCGAGGTGCGTTCTACCTGAAACGTTTGTTATTCATTGTCGTTTTAGGAAGCAAACATTTTGAAAGCCTTTGTCAAAACGAATTACAGTCTATGTAACTTACAAAATTATGGGAATTCTCTAACTGAACACACACAACATCAATGCTATTGAACTCTGACCTATAATGAGTTAGTTAATGTATAACATGACAAAAACAAAAAACGAGAACCATGCCATATGGTGTAGATGGAACGTAACATTATAAGAAAGCCTTTCCTTTTTTACGGGAACGGGGTCGGCGGAATTTGAGATACGTATGAAATGCGAAACAACTTCTCCCATATAGACTTTTGACAACAATCAATGGTGGAATCCCATCCTATAGATAATGTTGTTAGGGAAAGTGTTAATATTGACCATATCTGCTGTGCAATCAGGGGTCCAGACACTTCGCACCAAAACCACTTCGCCCCACACAACTTCGTCCCAAAACCATTTCGTACCAAACCACCTCGTCCCAAGTACTACTTCGCCCAACCCCACTTCGCCCCAAGTACCACATCGTACTAAAACCACTTCGCCCAAAGTATAGTACCGTCAACTCGTCCTGAAACAACAATGTTACGACGTATCACAAGGTTGTTTTTACCTGCAACTTGGAAGCATTAATGTGTTAGGACATTTTGGCTATCACGAACCATTTATTGTTGCATGAAACCATAAACGATAGAATAAGAAAATAGAAACACGCAAATGCTACAACTCAGGTGCCTTGCGCGGAATTGCACGATGTCAATTTCGCGAAATGCGTACACTTTCAAGATTTCAGTCCCAGGATGACAGAAAGGTGGTTATTTTCAGCTTTAGCAGTTAGCGATAAGTTTCGGGCAAAGTGGTTTGGGGACATGACTTTTGGGGCGAAGTGGTTTTGGTACGAGGTTGTTTTGGTGCGAAGTGGTTTTGGTGCGAAATGGTATGGGACGAGATGGTATGGTGCGAAGTGGTTTTGGTGCGAAGTGTCTGGGAACCGTGCAATCAAAATAGTATGTGTGTTAATTCACAGAAAACTAAGGTTAGAGTCATCATTGGGACAACACAGAAAAAGGCCAGAACGAAAAATTATACCAATGTTATGTGTGGTAGTGATCAGCTTGATTGTGTAACTCATGAAAAATTGTCGGGTGTAACCATTGACGACACTCTAAATTGGGAAAAGCAAGTAGATACAATTTGTAGTATGGTAGCCTTTAAATTACTGCACCTTAACGTATAGGTACTTTTTTAAATCAGAGGGCCAAGATGACTTTTTACAATTGTTTTATATTACCCCATTTTAACGACTGTTCTAACTTTGAGGTCATTGTTCCAACAAAGTTCTACTTCGTGTTGAAAGACTACAGAAAGCTGTAGCCAGAGTACTTTTAAGATTCTGACTTTATCACTTCTAATCGTAATTTATTCGACATTTTAAATTGTTACTATTTAGACAAGGATCGTTTTTTAATGAATCAGTCTTGATGTACAAAGTCCAACAACGCAAAGAAACGACACGGTGACAAAGGTTTGGCCGAAATCCAGGGGTGATGACACATCCGGGCGTCGTTACGACCTTTCCCCGTAGCCACTCACAGATTTAAATGGCCTCGGGGGAGAGCAGCATGCTACCAGGTCGATGCACGTCGGTCGAGGCGTCGTGGCGGCCTGGACGGTGGTACCGGGTCCCTCGAGGGATCCAATTGCAAGTCGGGCAACGTGCTACCGAGCACCCACTACAGGCCCATTACGGTAACCCCATGGAACTTTATTGTGTTTAAGCTATCAATATAGAAGAAATACCTATAGTTCTCTTTATTGTGAGCTGCTACCCTGCAGCAAACAGGTGCAGCCAACGGACAATGCACCTTTAAAAGGGTCCTTACTATGATAAGATATATTGTGACAAGTAATGTGAACTGACTAATTTTAAGTCAAGAGGGTAATTAATTAGCTGTTCATAATTTGCCCTCCCACTGAAAATTGTTCGACTTACCCTGCCACACTCAAACTTCATTTTTACCCGCTTCCCACATATTTTTGCCTGTTTCCCCTCCCCACTGTGAATGTTTGAAGCTCCCCTGCCCTGTGGCAAAAAAACTTGCCGATTTCGACCCTGCCCTGGAAAAATTCCCTTCAAAATTTGTCATTCCATTTCCCCTGTAGACATAAAGCTACACTACCCTGTGATGAAAAAACTGTCGATTTTCCGCTGCCCTGAGAAAAAATGTCCCCTGAAAATTAACATTCCCATGCAGACACATTCTGCAGTGGCCTTGTTTTTGGTTTCCATCTCGCAGTATATAGACTCTGAGTGAGATGTGAGGTCAATCGATATGCAAAGTAGTCTGGGTAGCCTTTAAAAGGTGTAAGTACTTGCCCTGTGTCCCCATCCCCGGAAACACCATTGCTGAAATTCCCCTGTCCCCGTTTTTAAAACGAGTAGCTTCCCCTCTCCTCGTTTTTCGCCAAACCCTGTCCCTAGGAAAATCAACCGATATCTGCCCTGCTCGACAAAAAGACTAAAATTTGCTCCCCTGCCACTTAAAATTATGTCCTCTGCCCTAGCAAAATTAAAATTTCCCCTGCCCTCAAAAATTGCTTCCGGAATAGCTTTTTCGATGAATAGCTCCGTTGACTGCACCTGAGCAAAGTACACATTTTTGTGGAGGGTTGATGGGAGTTGAGCGATGTGAACTTGAGCGTGGAAAAAGTTAAAATGGCCGATATGTAGCGTTGACCACACTGATATGTGCATGGGTAATGACACGACAGATGACAAGAGTAGTTTAGAAGGAGGTGGTGAATAAGGTTACGTCTCGGGTACATGTAGCGAGCGATAACGCCAGGCGACGCGTGGTGACCTATACGTGTCCAAAGTTTTGGCCCTGTTTTCCGTGTCCCTTCCAAACGTTAACCATGATTATAGCAAAGCCATAATCACCCATAATTTAGCTCCTGAATATTTGAATGTTTTTAGAGATGTCCAGAATACACACAGTCTAGTCGTAGTATACGATCTGCAGACTGAAATGAATTATACATTCCAAGACAAAGAACATAAGTTTTTAAGAGAAGTTTTACGTATAACGGTGTCAAAATATGGAATATTTTACCAGCAGATGTCAAATTTTGTTCTTCTCTTCATTCTCTTAAAATGAAATGTAAGTCTCATCTTTTAGGCAAAATGTAATTCTAAAGCTAATTTTTGCTTTTTTTTATATTTTGCCGTCTGTTACTTGCTGTCTTAATGCATTTTTTTCCTGTTCTTTTTTTCTACATTTTTTAATGTACATATTATATATTTTTCTTGCATCTCGACACTGTGTGAGAAGGGTATTTGGCTCAACAGTCTATCGATAATAAGTAAAGTCTACAGGTTACTACAGGATAGGGCGTCATGGCAATAGTTTTCACCACAATTTCTTAGGTATCCCTAATATATGACAGTGGGAACTGAAAGTTGCCATTTTAGCTACATACAACATGGCATTGGTGAATGACTATTGTAATACTATATCAACAGAGCGTAGCTATCAACAACTTTGGTTCATTGACTGTGTATGCATGGTTGCAACGGGTCTTTCTCCACTTTCTCGGTCCTCCCCTGATGATTGTTGAAATTCTCAGTTGATTGAAGGATTGATTTGTTAAAGAAAAGATAGATTTGAAAAATTCAGTGATAGATGTGGGCAGATCTGTGATCAAATTGAGACTAGGGTAATTGGACTTCTATGCCTTTACTTTTGGTATTGTATGTGATTCGGCTGTCACGTTATCCTACCAGCATATTCTTTGATAAATTGTGAAATTAAATTTTAATGACGTCAGTAGGTCAGAATACCATGTCTTTATATAATTTTATAATAAATAGTGCCCTGTCAAAAATATTTCCTAGTAGTTTGTTTGCCTTTTAGGAAGCACACAGTGTTGACATTAGGGAGGGTATGGCTGCTGACGTTTTTAGTCATTACTACTGACCCTTTCCCAATCCGTAAGCGACGACCAGTGACCCTGAATGATGAACTCAATCCGTAAGCGACGACCAGTGACCCTGAATGATGAACTCAATCCGTAAGCGACGACCAGTGACCCTGAATGATGAACTCAATCCGTAAGCGACGACCAGTGACCCTGAATGATGAACTCAATCCGTAAGCGAGGACGAGTGACCCTGAATGATGAACTCAATCCGTAAGCGACGACCAGTGACCCTGAATGATGAACTCAACACAAAATATCAAAGTTCATGAGACCTATGGTTCTCTAATAGCAACACTCCGACACGGCACTCGAGGGTGAACAGGTTATATGGAAATTCTAAGATGAACACATTACAGGAATAATAGTACACCATGAATTATCATTGATCTAAAAGACAAAAGGTCAAATTGGATAGAAAGAGGCATGTGTTCAATGACACATTGATGTCATTCAAATTTGATAATCAAGCAAAATTTCAGCACTACTTTTTGAAAAACTTCTTCCAAAAGAAGAGTTTTCTTATGATTTGATCTGTTATGTCTACTTGTAAAACAGTAGACATTGTCTTTTCCCTACACTTCCAGGGCAATACGTTTTTTAATGAACTTACGTGGTTATGCAACGTGTCTGTATGTAGAAATTCAGTAAAACAGCTAAAGGAACACATGTGTATATGATGTCTTTCGAGTTATGAAGCTTAAGTTGCAATGCACAGATGATCATATTGGCACAATTCCCTTCGACAAATGAAATGTGCCATGTGTGGCATTGTAACAGTTTTGTCTCCGTACACGATTGTTTCAGTACATTAAACCTGCATGACATTGTAAAGATGTCTAACCAACTTTCCGAAATACACATGTCTGTAAAGCGAATTAATGTGTATTCAGTCTGTATATAATATGATAATGACTAATTATCGATAAAGCATAATCATATACCCCGGATGTTTAAAGGAAAATGCTGAGCAGTAATAGTAATAGAAACAGGGGCAACGATATAAGTTGTTAATGTAGTATCTCTTGATCGGCTAGGGCTAAGAACAGTCTCTTTGTTTTTTCTGT
Organism: Ptychodera flava; assembly: GCF_041260155.1. Classification (NCBI taxonomy): domain Eukaryota; kingdom Metazoa; phylum Hemichordata; class Enteropneusta; family Ptychoderidae; genus Ptychodera; species Ptychodera flava. Next base: position 35,563,547 of record NC_091948.1, read on the forward strand.
TTTATAAGAAAGAATTCAGTGTACAACTGTGCTGGTAATTGCAAGCACAAACATGGTGAAAAAAACACCTCATGGTTCAAAATTAACCCTTATCTCAAATGATGACGTCACCTCACAATGCTGGCTGACATAAGCTCTTATTTACCCCCAAGTTCCTAATGCCTGCAACTTGTATGCAATACCATATGTGTCTATGTTTGGATTTTGGTCATTAAAATGCGGTGTCCATATGAAAAAACGGTAGATGCTAAAAGGAAGCTGCGGAAGAACAGAAGTACAGAATTTTCTGAGATGAAATTATCGTTAGTTGTTGATATCTGTTAACAACTGAAAGCAGCCAACTAGCTACTGAGACGTCAACAATGTTCTGTCGGCGGTCACGATCAAAGACAAAAGTTGTCTGCACGATTGGGAAATTGATCACAGGAATAATCGTTGGCTACATCGTTTGTACTGTGTTGCGCGGCAAGGGATTTGGTAGGCTTCCTTTCGAACGTCGATGCGACAGTTTGCTATTGCAAGATGTAGTTGTTGACCGTGCGAGAACAGTTAATAGTGGACATAAGCGAAATGAAAAGTTCCTTTTTGTTGGAGTGATGACAGCTAAAAAATATCTCTCTTCTCGCGCTGCTGCAGTCAATCGTACATGGGCCGAAACGATACCAGGCAAAGTGAAATTTTTCTCCAGTGTAGACTCAAATGTCTCCCATCCAGATTTACCATTGGTTAGTCTTCCTGGGGTCGATGACACGTACCCTCCTCAAAAGAAAGCTTTCCTGATGTTGAAATATATGTATGACAATTACATTGATCGATACGAGTGGTTTATACGTGCCGATGACGACGTTTACATCAAGGGTGACCAATTGGAAGTCTTTTTGCGTTCCATAAACAGTTCCCAAACACATTACATCGGACAATCCGGACAAGGCAACAAGGAGGACCTTGGCAAGCTTTACCTAGATCCTGGTGAAAACTACTGTATGGGAGGGCCAAGTGTTATATTCAGTGGTGAAACTCTGCGTAGAATTGTACCACACATCAGTCAATGTTTTCAGATCATTCATACCACACATGAAGATGTCGAAATAGGACGCTGTGTTCATAGGTTTGCCAAGGTCAATTGCACCTGGTCATATGATGTAAGTCCAAATACAAATCAATTCCATCACACCTATTCATTTTTAATTTTAAAACATTGACGTAAAATATTCACTTTAACTAGAAAGCTGCACCATTTAAGTATTATCAAATTCAAAGAACATATATGCAAAAAAGTGACTTTTTACCCAAGCTCATCGTTTTAACAACGGCTTTGCACAGAAATTCAGTGATATGATTGAATACATAATATGATGGAAGACAGATTGATGTGAGAAGGGCACTTAGTACATCACGCACTCATTCATTCAGTCAATCATTCATTCATTCATTCATTCATTCATTCATTCATTCATTCATTCATTCATTCATTCATTTCAGCTAGTACAGTCTTACTACCTCTTGTCATGTGGAAGTTCGTATGCCTAAACCCGACCACCTAAACTTCGAATTTACATGCCGTACACATTTCCACTTGCATGAACAGGTATTCTGCGACCGTAGCCTCCAAAGTCGTCGTCATCCGTGCAACTGAGATTCAGTTAAACTAAGTATCTCTGCCCAATTCAATTTTCTGGGCCGATGTTATCTTTAAATTATAACTTCGTGTATAACTTCGAGGAAAATGTGTAGGCCGAGCGACGTCGGACATTTTCCCCAAACACATAAACGTTAATGACTTCGCCCACGTGACCGACGATTCGAAATGATTGGCAACTTGCTTAAGGCGTATTTCTATACCTCCAAAAGAAGTTCACGGAATCGTCAGAGGAAACTTCATTTATTTTGAGTAAACTAAATAGTATTTCCCTGTGCATGTGATAAGTATGTTATTTTAATAGTTTTCTTCGTTCAGTTAGGAGCACACTTGTGACGTAATGACCGTGCCATCACTTGTCTTCCAATCGTGGTGACACGTCATTCAGTACGTGTGTGAGTAAATGTAATATTTATCTATTGCATTGTAAGTAGCTCTCTTGCGTGCCGTCAAGAAAAATGATGAAAATATTCTTTTAAATATCGCATTTTCTTTGAAGTACATGTATAATCAAATTTAGACAAGTTACAAAAGCTGCTTGAAATATACATTCATATGTACCTTTTGATATCGTTCTTACTGTTCAGAAAGAGCTTTTCATCTTTAGGGCTGACTTTTACGAAAATATGCCTTCCCTCATGATACCATAATTTGAATAGAAGCAACAAGCTCATATTTAATCTTTCCCTGTCACATTTCATCGATTGACAGTCATCGTGTTTACTGCCCGACAAAAGCTACCCCTCATGTTTGCGGACTTTTAATACTAATGTGTACTGGTACCTGCACATTTCATAGTATCAGCCGAACAGATCACCCAGGTTGAACTGACTAAAGTTCAATAGAGAATTGTTTGAGTGATCAGAGAGGGGAAGGAAAGGAGAGAGGGCAGGAGGGAGAGAGGTGGTTCACTGCAATATGAAAGTTAATAGCATTAATATTTTGTCGTTTGAAACCGACTATAACTCAACCAGTGAAGCTTTACATGTAACAGCATACGAGATGATTTGGTTTATGACGATTTTATCGACGAAGACAGTTTTTGTAGTCATCACATCACAGACGGTAAGAAAAGGCCGGGGTTTCTCGTGGGTATACACGTTTATGTTTTTCTCTGACACTATTTAAAATTTGTCGAAAATTGCATCGATTGGACATTTTTACATTCTTGATTGTAGCAGGGCCATTTGAAATCATCTTTAGAAATAATGGGATTAATAGAATCTCACACCCCCAAGGACCTGGGATCAGATTTCTCACACGAGTTGGGGATATTTTGTGCGGCTCGTGTGAGACAAAATATCCCCAACGAGTGTGAGAAATCTGATCCCAGGTCCTCGGTGTGTGAGATTCTTTTTCTCACATGACTACAAAATGCGTTAAATTCACATTGGACACGTACAACATTATCCAAAATCGTGGAAAGTCTGTCGTCTGCCACTGTACTTTGACCTGCTTACTTTGTAGTTCTGGTCTGTGTGTTACTCGCCGTACGATTGGATAACATTTTGCGCGTGGAACAAAATGACTTTTATCATCCAATCAGAGCTCGTGTAATATTTACTGCAGAGTGTGGGACAGTTTCTGAGAGTGTGGGATCGATTTTTCCCACACTGTCGATCCCGCACTCCCAGCGGCCAATAATGTGAGAAAACATATTCAGCTGCTGGCAAACTTGTATCGTCATCTGCCTTATACTGCAAGTCTGTATTTACGAGTATCATCGTACATACCAATTCACAAGTACTGAGGAAGCATTCTGTAATACAGCAGGGGGTAGGCCGGTCCAAAAATTGATTGATGAACCCTCCTACGAATAATGTCAGAATATATGTTGATACGTTGATATCTCATTATTTTTCTTCCTTGCGTGAAAGCTACCTGTACAGTAAGTCTGATTTTGACAATTTTCCGATATTTGTGTTCCATGCATCAACTGTAGTCTTCGTCTACGTCGTACAGCATTTTGAAATACCCAGTATTTTGTTCAACAATGCAACTTGTCAGTGTATCACATCCATTGTTATTGTTGAAGACTAAATTCAAATCTGCACCCGAATTTGATTATCGACACTTATAATGGAGGACATGGATATACAGTCAATGCCAACAAAAGATGCTTGGTATTTCAATACTCTGTGAGAAGTACTTCTAGAAGCTGTTGCCAACACGTACAACGAAAACTTGAAATACAATATTTGGTGTGGAATGACAGTGTGTTGAAATATACCTACATACAATCTATTTTCACCGAGAATTAAACTCAATTGCTTGATAACTAGTAGATATCAGGACTTAGGCGTGTTTTATATTATATATATATATATATATATATATATATATATATATATATATATATATATATATATATATACAAAATGTATATATTATACAAAATGTATATATACAATATATATATATATATATATATATATATATATATATATATATATATATATATTATATATAATTATACAATGCAGGATTCTTTTTTCCCCAAGGTCACCGCTACATAGCGAGCTGTAGCTGGGGTAGCGGTAACTGAATATACTGGAACTACATAGATTTCAATCCGTAATATATTAGTGTGCTGGTACAAATGTTAGCGATTCTATTATGATATAGTAAAGCCGAACTTTTCTGAAACCTATATGTCAAACTATTATGGAAAGCCGGAACTTTTTTATGTAACACTAGTTACGCACACACGGCATACATAACCGTCCGAGTTCAGAATATAGTGCGTATCGTGTTGACGTTAAAGGTTGCTGGTTTGGTGTAATTGTTGGACATTTAGCAAGTAATATACTTTTAACCAATTGCTAAATAGGATAAAAATAGATTAAACTTTGAAAACTTGGCCCGCTACCTCCACTAACCTTCGCTACCCAAAATCCCATTTGCATAAATGAATAATGCCCCAATCCTTCATTAATTGCATATTATGGTAATCACCGAAAGCCAGCGAAAAGATCGACCAGCAGTTTGTAATTGCTATGATTGTTCACAAGGCCAAATAAGTATGATGTTTATATGTACATGAAAATTAAGTAACATATATTATTATATATTATTACTTATTAGATATTAGGCCTATTACTTTGTACTTGAAGACATTTGTGTTTATATATATATGGGCGTTGTATGGGCATTTGATCAGTAAGCCTGTGTCACGTGGCTTATTGGTTCTCAAAATATATAAACACATGTAATGTGAAACTGTTGATTTTAATACTTCAAAAAAATATATTTTAATGAAATGAATATAATTCTAGTCAAGTGTCTGATATTTTGCGCAAGATTTGCCCATACATAGGGTGAATGCTGTAACCTTCATAAATGTAATAATCTCCATAAATGTAACATCAACCATAAATGTAATAAAATGCACCTATAAAGGTAATACCACCCATAAATGTAACAAATACACCAACCACAATTGTAATAAATGGTAAACATAAATGTAATAAAAAAATCACCCATAAATGTAATACTTGTCAACCATAAATGTAACAAATCTATTTAGTCGTTACAATTGAGTAATTAGAAATTAAATATCTATCTAATAAGGAAAGCAGCTCCATACATTATTTGTCCCCGCGTCCGTCCGTCCGTCCATCCATCCGTCCAACCGTCCGTCCATCAGCAGCCATTTCTCTGTCACCCCTGAGCCGATTTTTTAAACTTTAAAGTACTGTGGCATACATATGCACGTCACTTTATTTCGCGATACGATCCAATATGGTTGCCAGGCATTTTGTTGGTATTTTTTTTGTTTTTGAACCATAACTCAACTATCCCTGTCGAGTTCATTCAGTGTTGGTACACAGATAACGTATTATGGCATATATATGCAAGTCAATTTATTTCGCAGTACCATCCAATATAGCAGCCGAGCGGCCATTTTGATGCGACTTTTTCATGTTTTTGAACCATAATTCAACTATCCTTCTATCCTTAAACCGATTTTGTTCAATGTTGGCACACAGATAATGTACTATTGCATATACCCGGTATATGCACGTCAATTTATCTAGCGATACAATCCAATATGACCACCAGGCGGTTTTTGGTTTTTTTTGCGATTTTTTTATGTTTTTGAACCATAGCTAAACTATCCCTGAACAGATTTCGTTCAAACTTGGCACACAGACATTGTATTGTAGTGTGCATGTGCATGTCAATTAATGGTGTGAGCGGGGACTGTGTCATCAGCGATGACTTGTTCATATCTTAATTGTTTGCGTTTAGTGTGTTTTGTGTATTTGAAAGCGTATTTTACTTTTCGCTGTTTTGTGTATAGAACTGATCGGCCATGGCGAGACACGACTGTAATCTCTGTGTCAATGCAATCTGTATTCCAGAGTGGAGGCGACTGTTAAACACCACGATCCTTAACGCAGTTTTTTCCGTACTTTCTTAAGGTAGTATGCACCTCGAAAGTGAAAGACTTAAACTTTTGCTCTAACTTTCCTCAAGGAATCTTTCAATCATTCTCTTTCAAAATCAAGAATAAAAATAGGGGTCACCGTGCAAATTTTGGTACTAGAGAAACAAATTACCCAAGATTTACCGATATTATAAATTCAAAATGGCCGCCATCCCTGTGTTAACTCTATGGAGAAAAATAAAAATTTCCGAATTTCGAAAAACTAAGCCGGTGAAAAGTTTTCTTTCACCAAGAGCTTTAAAATGAATCCCCACATGTGGTATATCAGAAGAGAAGTGTAAAAGTTTGAGAGTCCGAATGTCTGTCCCCGAGGTGCGTTCTACCTTAATCAGTCGCCTCAAATTCGTCTTCAGTGGATAAATTGTCTGGAATAATCGATAGATCGTTTGTATTCCTATGTTGTCCCACTTGAAGTTTGTTCCTTCACTGGGGATGCTACGATGTCTAATTTTGTTCCACAGTGTTCAAGGTAGTGTTCACATTGTTTTTACTAGATTGAGATATATATATATATATATATATATATATATATATATATATATATATATATATATATATATATATATATATGTGTGTGTGTGTGTGTGTGTGTGTGTGTGTGTGTGTGTGTGTGTGTGTGTGTATGTGTGTTCTCTCCAACATTTTTTGTGTTGTAAGTTTCTGTTATAACGTTGTATATTTCTGTGTTGTTTGTTCTGAGTCGTCTGTCATAAACTTTGTGAGGGGTATCACTGGTTGACGAGTTATTTTGACACTTCCATATCATGTAATTATCGGCGTCAAGACCGCTGTTCTACTTCCATTATCTACAGTTTGATCGGTACCTCGCCGTTTTCTGATAGCGTTCTCAAAGTATTCTACTGTGTTTCGGAAAGTATGCAATAACATTACACTAGTTTTATTAAAGTTATTATTTACTCAGGGAACTGATGAACAAATGATCACATATACAAGTTCAAGTTTATTACATTTATGGTTGTGTTTTATTGCATTTATGGTTAATTTGTTTATTATATTTGTGGTTGTGGGTTGTTACGTTAATGGTTGGCTGGTTTATTATATTTGTGGTTGATTCTATTACAATTGTGGTTTTATATTACATTTGTGGAGATTATTACATTTTATGGAGGTTACAAATGCTAAACGATGTCTCATAGGTTAAGATTTCAAATATTTTTATCAGAAGGCTGTTCATGTTAAAACGTCAAATAAATACACTGCAATAGTTCCGTTATACTAAGAGATCTTACTTTGGTAGAGATCCATTATGGAGGTAAAATAGTTTGTGTCAACTGTCATATGTCATGTGTTTAGTGTTACATAGGCCACAGGTGTATAATGCACATGCTAAGTCATTTTTCATGGCTTGCACCAGCCGTCAGCCTCAGTATGCCAAGCCAAGAAGATACTATAGTAAGCAGAAAATACACTTCGGACCTGAATATACAGACTTGAGTGAATGAAAACACACAAGGAATCACCTTATTTCCCAGAATATTTGTGTACACTACAGGCTTTTCGACAGTGTATGGAAAATTTTGAAAATCAAGTGACCCATCCCCCGTGATGCTTGAAAACAGCAGGACTCTCCTTGCACTTTTCAAATTTCAGATTTTGCTGGCCATAATAACTGAACGCTCCCTAACCAGTGAGGACTAAGGCACAACTATAATGAAGTTTACTTTGGATGACTTCGCAAACTTACTTCACAATGATGTCAGTGTTAACGATAATCAAAATGAACACAGCGTTTTGTTTAATGATAACCGGCATTCCTTGATGATTTGTTTAATTCGATGACTAACAAAAATGTGACTTTTTGACGACAATGACCAAGATGACTTGAGACTGAAGACTATGGTTCTACTTTAACTTTTTCTCATTCTCGTTATATTTCAACAGATGCAGTGGTTGTTTTATCAAAATTACTCTACTAAAGACGCCTTCAAGAGTAATCTCAATTTACCTGAAGTTAGTAGAGCGATATCTCTCCATCCAATTAAAACGACTCCAAATATGTACAGAATGCACTCTCATACTAGGACTGATCATATTGCCACATTGAATTCGAAAGTATCGAAACTCAAGGAAGAAATCGGACAAATAGACTACATTTTAAGCAAGAACTTTATATCGGCTGAAACTAAAATGTCAAATTCATATTGGAATAAGGCAACTGATTACCAGCATGCTATTCCCTGGGAATATCGTTCGAAGTCATACTACTCATCTTGGGTGACAGGTAATGAAAAACGGCGGATACGATCCTCATATTACGTAGAGTTCAGCGATCTTATGTCTTTGTTTGTTGAAAGTGTGAGAATGAACTTAAGAACTCCGAGTGATGACCTAACATTAATGTACGGATACCGGCAAGTCAATCCTCAGCTGGGATGTTCTTACATTGTGAATTTGTCGCTCAAATCTCGTAAGAGAAAGAAACGGAAATACAATGATTGCACTTCAATGCGATATGTGTATCTACGTCGACCATTTGGCAAAATTGAATTTCGTGAGGACCTCTCCCATTCATTCTTACTTCAACACTATGGCAGCTACGTGAGAAAGGAAACTTTACGTGCGAACAGTGTTCATTGTATTGTCCCATTGTCAGGAAGATTTGAAACTTTCCAAAAATTTTTGGAGAATTTCGAAGAAGTCTTTCTAAAAAATGAAGAAGACGTGAAACTTGTCGTGGTCTTGTTTCAAGAGTCAACAGAAGACCAAATGAGGAACTCTTCCGTCGAGCTGATTCACAAATATCAAAGTAAACACTCTAGTGTTGACATTCGCCTTGTATTGGCTAAAGGAAAATTTTCTCGTGGTGCGGCACTTGAATTGGGAGCAGCAGAGTACCCGGATGACGCCTTACTCATGTTTTTAGACGTTGACCTTTACATTGGACGAAGTCTTCTATACCGTTGTCGTGAAAATGCCATAAAAGGAAAACAGGTCTATTTTCCAATAATATTTAGTCAGTATGACCCAAAATTTGTTCAAAATACGACAGCCAATAATCATGGTCCTGAGTCAAAATTAATAATATCAGACACCGTCGGGTTTTTCAGGGATTTTGCCTATGGTATGCTTTGCGCATACCGCAAAGATATTATAAACGTAGGTGGCTTTGATCTCAGCATTGATGGATGGGGCTTAGAGGATCTTGATCTCTACAATAAGTTTTTACACAGTAACTTAACAATCTTCCGGTCTTTTGATGTCGATTTGATACACAAGTACCATGAGAAGTACTGTGATCCTAAACTCAGTGTCAGACAGTATAAAATGTGCATTGGATCGAAAAGCATAGTTATTGCAAACACTGTACAGTTATCTAAAATTGTAAACAAAGGAAAACACAATATCGACAATATTAATCGAATGGAAAAACAATGACAATGGTGATTGTTATGATGGTGAATATCATCATCGTTGTCATCGTCGTCGTTATCATCATCATTATTAACGATATTGGTGTTTATGACTGCTATAGATATTGGTGTTTATGACTGTTATAGATATTGGTGTTTATCACTGCTATCGATATTGGTGTTTATAACTGCTATCGATATTAGTGTTTATGACTTCTATCGATATTGGTGTTTATGACTGCTATCGATATTGGTGTTTATGACTGCTATCGATATTGGTGTTTATGACTGCTATCGATATTGGTGTTTATGACTGCTATCGATATTGGTGTTTATGACTGCTATAGATATTGATATTTATGACTGCTATCGATATTGGTGTTTATGACTGCTATCGATATTGGTGTTTATGACTGCTGTCGATATTGGTGTTTACGACAGCTATCGATATTGGTGTTTACGACTGCTATAGATATTGGTGTTTATGACTTCTGTCGAAATTGGTGTTTATGACTGCTATCGATATTGGTGTTTACGACTGCTATAGATATTGGTGTTTATGACTGCTATAGATATTGGTGTTTGTCACTGCTATCGATATATTGGTGTTTATGCCTGCTATCGATATTGGTGTTTATGACTTCTATCGATATTGGTGTTTATGACTGCTATCGATATTGGTGTTTATAACTGCTATCGATATTGGTGTTTATGACTGCTATAGATATTGGTATTTATGACTGCTATCGATATTGGTGTTTATGACTGCTATCGATATTGGTGTTTATGACTGCTATCGATATTGGTGTTTATGACTGCTATAGATATTGGTGTTTATGACTGCTATCGATATTGGTGTTTATGACTGCTATCGATATTGGTATTTATGACTTCTATCGATATTGGTGTTTATGACTGCTATCGATATTGGTGTTTACGACTGCTATCGATGCTATCGATATTGGTGTTTATGCCTGCTATCGATATTGGTGTTTATGACTGCTATATAGATTGGTGTTTATAACTGCTATCGATATTGGTGTTTATGACTGCTATAGATATTGGTATTTATGACTGCTATCGATATTGGTGTTTATGACTGCTATCGATATTGGTGTTTATGACTGCTATCGATATTGGTGTTTATGACTGCTATAGATATTGATATTTATGACTGCTATCGATATTGGTGTTTATGACTGCTATCGATATTGGTATTTATGACTTCTATCGATATTGGTGTTTATGACTGCTATAGATATTGGTGTTTATCACTGCTATCGATATTGGTGTTTATGCCTGCTATCGATATTGGTGTTTATGACTGCTATATATATTGGTGTTTATAACTGCTATCGATATTGGTGTTTATGACTGCTATCGATATTGGTATTTATGACTGCTATCGATATTGGTGTTTATGACTGCTATCGATATTGGTGTTTATGACTGCTATCGATATTGGTGTTTATGACTGCTATAGATATTGATATTTATGACTGCTATCGATATTAGTGTTTATGACTGCTATAGATATTGGTATTTATGACTTCTATCGATATTGGTGTTTATGACTGCTATCGATATTGGTGTTTACGACTGCTATCGATATTGGTGTTTACGACTGCTATCGATATTGGTGTTTATGACTGCTATCAATATTTGTGTTTATGACTGCTATATATATTGGTGTTTACGACTGCTATCGATATTGGTGTTTACGACTGCTATAGATATTGGTGTTTATGACTTCTGTCGAAATTGGTGTTTATGACTGCTATCGATATTGGTGTTTATGACTGCTATCGATATTGGTGTTTATAACTGCTATAGATATTGGTGTTTATCACTGCTATCGATATTGGTGTTTATGCCTGCTATCGATATTGGTGTTTACGACTGCGATCGATATTGGTGTTTATGACTGCTATCGATATTGGTGTTCATGACTGCTATCGATATTGGTGTTTATGACTGCTATCGATATTGGTGTTCATGACTGCTATCGATATTGGTGTTTATGACTGCTATCGATATTGGTGTTCATGACTGCTATCGATATTGGTGTTTACGACTGCTATAGATATTGGTGTTCATGACTGCTATCGATATTGGTGTTCATGACTGCTATCGATATTGAGCGCCACTTCGTTTAGTGATTGTATTCTACATTTAGCATTTTTGATGACAACAAAGCAGCATGGAAAATATTGTTTTCCTTCTTTTTACAACCAAATTGCAATGAGAGTATATTGAGAGCATATATTGATCCAAATAATTTGCCTCATGAGATCACTAACATGTTGTCTGGGTTTTATACCGATTGCCTGAAAGTATGGTTTAACATGAGATCGAAATGCAAAAGAGATAACAAAAAGACATTGTTGTGGAATTCCTTATACAGACTTTTTGTACCAGTAGTAGATCACATGAAAGAAATGTATGGCTATTAGCGAAAAAAGTCACACCAGAGACAAAGTTACATAGCTTTCACTGGAAATTACCATACGACGAGTACCAACAAATCTCAGATTATTTCAATGGAAAAAAATTGAAGCTCCACTGTGCACGCATTGTCGTGAAGTAGATACACTAAGACACAGATTTTGGGATTGTATTGTGGCCAGAAATATTTGGGAGATGACAGAAAATATAGTAAGTGATATTGTAGAAAGTAAGGTTACTCTAAAGTTTGAAACTGTTATAGGAGGAATAACTTTGAAAACAAAGAAAATTGAAAAAATTGTAAATCTTATTATTTTGGTGGCAAAATGGTCTATTTATAAGTATCATGTCAGTAATATTCACAGAACCTTTTCTTCAATAATGATGTTAAGAAATGAGCTGTATCTGAGAGCGCAAGCTCAAAAAATTGATTCTACTTAGTATTTTTCAAAGAATGTAATTTGTCATTATGAAATGTCAAGACTTATGAAAGACGAAATAAATATACATTAAATAAAAAAAAAAAAAAAAAAAAAAAAGCTTTTCGCAAATTCATTCTGTACAATTGTAGCTTTTAGAAGTGTTTTGACAAAGGACTGTGCAGTCATGTAGTTCAGTTTTCTTTCTGTCTTTACACCATGAATCTTTCCGGGTGTTGGGTTCATTAGGTAATCTTTCCTTATCTTTTGCATTCTGACACGATGAAAACATTTGACCAAGTACTTCTCATTCCTTTTTTGAAGAAAAATATACTTTATATCCTATTTGAAGAAATGTCTTTATTTGTTGTAAGTGACGAAATAAACTTTGACGAAACATGACAAAAGTTCAAGACGTCATAGGTATCAATTAGATATACTTTATGCAACAATTTTAACACCTCAGGCCATAGATAGCTTATTTCTACTTTCAAGGTAAGGCAGAGTTTAATTAGCATTTGGTTTTTCAGTGACGACAGGGTTTGCAAGAAATCAAGTCAGCTGATGTGACATAATTAAGAAATAAGATCACTAATTGTGAAGCTGAAAGTCAAAAGGAACTCTTGCCTTTGATAACGTCACGGGTTTTACTAGATTCTCGATATTAAACGCAGAATTGTACAAATTTAAAAACATACAAACACAAGCAAGTAAGGGAACGCTGTGAACCACCCTTGCAATCTCCCTGTACAACTCTTGAAAAGTACGTTGACATTATTATCACATTCTACAAACTGCCGATTATTGGAACAACAGGATTAGTCAATCTGATTAAAATCAGATGTAGAGTACGGCGACGTCTGCACTTGGGCGGTGCGACAGCAAGAGAATACCGCGTACGCGTAAGTAGACGTCGCCGTACTCTACATCTGATTTTAATCAGATTGCAGGATTAGTAGACGTATGACCAAAAACAATGTTTGTTAATACATTTTCTGTGTAATAGAACAGGCAAGGTGGAGTATGTGGAAGCCATGTGGCCGCCAATTTTGTTTCACTGTACTACTTTTCACCCAACTCACATTTTTACTGGTCCGGTACGTTAACAACTGAACTGTTTAAATGCTCCCAGCTGTTTGTCGTTACAACGGACCAATGGCTATTTTGCAGTCCGCGCACTGAGTTGAAACTGTACGAGATAATGACACTGTTGACTTATAATAATAACATTGGGTTCTTATATAGCGCATATATCCTCAAGGCGCTTTACAGTTATCATTACCCCTGGTCAGTGGACGTAATATGATACCACTCAACTCTCCGGGGAGCAAACAACAGCTCACATGTGAAGCCGATAAGCGCAGCAGAGCTAAACGCACAAATTACAACCAATGTCCCACCAGGTATCTGGATTTTAAATCAAGAAAATTCAAGAATTATATAAAAAGTTGCATTTTAATAAGCTGTACGATATTAGTTATTAGAGCTAGATGCTACATGAACATGTATACGGTAAAGGCTACTGTCATTATTGCACTTAGGGACTGGACACAAATTACAGGGGGGGCCGGTGTTTTTTGGGGGTGGGTCGCCATTTTTCGCGCAAGCATTTTAGAAGGGTCACAAAATTTTGTGCAAGCCTATGGGGGAGGGTCACCTTTTTTATGCATCAAAGCTGAAATTGCATGTGCATGTATTAAAGAATATGGAATACTGAAAAAAGAAAAAGTACCTCCTGGCACTTTCATTTTCTGTCATTTCCATTTTCGGCGCGCCCTTCGGGTGCAAGTTTAATGGTATAATAAACAATGTATTGATGATCCAAGCAGCCACATTGATTTAAGTTGTCATGATTTCTACTTATCCAACTCCTCTATTGTACACTGTCCCCTATAATGACGCTTCCAATAACAATTTGGGAGATCACTTATTTGATATCATTCTCCCATTGACAATACATTGGGTATAGGTCGGTGTCAAATGTTCATGAAGCTGTATGTACATTTTTCATGTTTTGAGGACATTGACAGAATACAAACTATTCAGAGTTGTGCAAAATGTCATCAATAACAACTGGAAGCTTCAGGTCGAACAACTTGAATAACAATTTAGGATCAGATAACCTATGAGTTATTTGTAGTTTCCTCATAGCCTACAATGTATAATGAATCAACATTCGGTGAAATTCCAAAATCACATTTCTTGCACAACCATAGACTTGAAACCACTCTAGTCTAATCATGAACATTAATACTAATAATTGGGTGTACATAAATGCACAGATTTTACTAGTTTTGTATTGGAAAAAAAATATTCATAGTTTCATCATAGGCTGCCATGCATAGTGAATGGACATTTCAGTGAAATTCCAAAATCAAATTTCTTGCACAACCATAGACTTGAAACCACTCTTGTCTAATCATGAACATTAATACTAATAATTAGGTGTACATAAATGCACAGATTTACTAGTTTTGTATTGGAAAAAAAATATTTATAGTTTCATCATAGGCTGCCATGCATAGTGAATCAACATTATTGATGAAATCTAAAAATTACATTTTTTGTGCATGCGTGCACTTTTTACCCGCCACTTCAAGCAAAGTACATTTACATGAACTATCACACACAAATGATTTGATATTTGTTGGACAAAACGTTATATCGGCCGCATTTTGCTTTCCTTTTGGGAGGGGACTTCAAAAGTATAGCAAGTCAGAAGGAGGTCTTGAACACATTGCCGATTTGTTGGGGGGTTTTGAGTAACAGGGGAGGGTCACTTATTTTCATGCACGGATAAGGGGGAAGGGTCACTAATTTTTGTGCATGAACTTTTGAAGGGTCACTATTTTTGATGCAGCGGTTTTTCGAAAAACACCGGCCCACCATCCCCCCCCCCCTGTAAATGATGTCCAGTCCCTTAGCTGCCAGTCGTTCGGCCAGCTGTCATTACGTATACATGGTACTTCAGTGTCAGGAGTCATCACATTCACCGTCAGAGTACTTCAGTGTCAGGAGTCATCACATTCACCGTCAGAGTACTTCAGTGTCAGGAGTCATCACATTCACTGTCAGAGTACTTCAGTGTCAGGAGTCATCACATTCACCGTCAGAGTACATCAGTGTACAGTGTATAGTAAAATGATTATACCAGAAATTGCCATTTACAAACACTTACGTCAATAACATGCTATGCTATCATGCGGGTTAGTTTGCTATTTCTCTTTCTGGCTAAAGACTTTGGAACAACATTCCCGTTCATTTTATGTCCATCATTTCTTCCTATCATGTAGACAAATACCAAGATACCATCTGGCAAATCAGTGAAAAGTGATTGTTTTAGTTTGTACTGAACCTTATGTACAGAGTTCGTTATATTCTTTAGAATTTGTAATCAGGAAGCGTTTTCCTTTATTAACATCTTTAGACGTCTATTGTTTTGAGGGTGTTTTTGAGTGAGCTCTCTTTGCTTACATATATTTTCCCACAATTTCTCATTGAAGGGTCGAGCTAAACTAGCTGTCAGCCGTTTCCTGATTCCCAGTTACCCATTTCTTATGTATAATTCTTCAATAAATAAACACACACACACAGACAAACAGACACACACAGCAGACTCCTCGTGGTCCATTTTACCACAGACAAATAGAAACAGACTCGCAACGCGTATTGTTCAAGGCGTGAAGCGGTTACGTAAGTCATCCATATTCGCTCGCCTCAGGTAGCTCTCACCTCGCTTTTCCGAAGAGTGCCGACCATGCACCTTTCGGTAGTTTCCGGATTTTTGCCAATTTTTAAGCGAAAGTATGTTCGGCAAAGTTTGTGTTATTGTTGTCATGTGGTGCTGAGTTGAATCGGCGTGCTGGCGAAAACGGGAAAGTTTTGAACTTCGGGAAAGTGATTTTTACCATTTTAAAAATTTCTCTCACATTTTTATGAATATATAATGAGTGTGTTTCAACCAGATTTGAAAATCTTCTATCGATACTGTCTGGTTTTACTCAATGTAAGGTTTACGGTCTGTCATATCGTCTATTAAAAGTTGGTCATTGAAGGACATGTTTATGAAACTGTGGGCGTGTTATGTTTTGATTGGCGTGAAGCAGTGTTTCTGCTCTGAGAGCTCACAAAGTAAGTATGGTTGCTAGGCGACTGGCAACACGATGCCATCTCGTCGTACTTTTTGCATAATCTCGTGCAATTATCAACCACGAACAAAGGTCTCAAAAATCTAACACCTGTGAAGCTCATTTTACTATTAAAAGGCCATAGTCTACCGAGGCGACCATGGAACAAAAGCCATGCCGCGTCGCGAGTCTGTTTCTATTTGTCTGTGATTTTACGTGATCCAAGTCTATGATTTAACCATATTGAAACCCTTTTCGTGATGATTTAATTTGAAGCTGTATAACTGTAAAGTTACGGTCAACACGATGTTTCGTATTTATTCGATTGCGTTTATTCCACTTCACCACCGTAAAGCGTCAGGAAAAGATGCTAGGTTTGCGAACTACTTTGGTTTATTTAATTCATCATCTTGGAGTGAGTCTACTGATCTGAAAAATGACTTCACAATTTGGTTAATATTGACAGTAGCTCTGGCTTTCTACTCAGTTCTCCCGTTGAGTGTGCTGTGTTTGCGAATGTTGATCCTTTTCACGACGACAGATGGCCGAAGGTTATATTAGGTAGGGAAGTAAAAAGTCTGTGAACACGTCCGATAGTTTGCAGAAGATAGCGCCTATACACTTACAAAAACTCCCACAGTTTGTGAAAGACTATCGTGAGCATAGATATTTGAGCAACCGGCCAAACGTACAGAAATGTCAGTCAAGATATATCCAATTGAAACTGGTCTTGATTAATGATTCTAAGCAAAACCAAAGGACATGAGTAATAAATGCAAGCTGTTTCTCTAATATTAATAAATGTAAAAATTAGTGCCATAGTAATGTGCACCGGTAGTTTTGGGCAAAAGTGGTTACCCTTTCATTAACATATTAAGTACTTTTAGCAGAACGTCATGTTTCGCAAGGAACGACTGAAAACTATGACCTTTTCCCTAAGACGCTGCCTGCTGTATTTAC
The DNA here is from genome assembly GCF_041260155.1 of Ptychodera flava. Classification (NCBI taxonomy): domain Eukaryota; kingdom Metazoa; phylum Hemichordata; class Enteropneusta; family Ptychoderidae; genus Ptychodera; species Ptychodera flava. The sequence continues at coordinate 35,580,958 of NC_091948.1, forward strand.
CACCCTGTCCCTCTCGCTCATTACCAGTATTGATATACAATACCGTGTGTTCCTATTTAGGCTTTTTAAAAATGTGAAGCTTGTATGCCAATCGCAGAGATGAACTGGTAGACGCTAAAACTGGTGAATGTTCTAAGGCCGAACCATCATAATTTTTTGCGTCTTTCGACTACTTAAAGCAGCCGATTTAGTAACCCAGTCGATCTAGTAGCCAAGATTTCATCCTTTGTAGCGTGTCGAGATTTACCAAGATTGACCAAACAAAGTCATAGATTTTGTATCGATACCGAGTATTAAGAAACAATTTCTCGATGAAATTATCCACGCTGATCGTCAGTATGTTCCCCCTTATACTTTTAATTGTGATCAATTTCAACGAAAGAATAATCCTCGGTTATCTCTGACTTTAGAAATTAATTATTCTGATTCGTCAGTCATCTGTTAATGATCGATAAATTTCCTACTTGGCTCTACAATATTGAAAATTCAGATTGTTGTCTTTAATTGTGCACTGTTGCCGTTACGCTTTATTCCAAATCAACGCTCACTTTGTACAGTGAATAGAATTCTGATTTACAAAAGACGAAGTCGCATGTTAAATCATAATATTGACTATTTATTCACTTAATTTCTCAAATGTTCATTTGGAGTCCATATTTAGTCCCATCTTCCTAATTTTTTAGACCAATTTGACCCTTGAGAATCCTGCTACTAATCCTCGTGATATGAATACGGCAATGGTAACTACAGCAAAATATGAGACTAGAAAACCTTTGATCGCTGCCCAATATATTAGATATTTATTAATGGTGACTTTAACCCAACCAAAAGAGGTTTACTGACTCCACAAAAGGAATAAGTAGACTCTGAAAATCAATCATATTTATTAAAACATGCTCAAATCACAGTGAAGCAAACTACAGACAAAATATCGTTACAATGTGTATCCGGTCCGATGACGTTCTCTATACCAAAATGAATAATAACTTATAGCTACAACTCCATGGACAGTAATCTCTATGTCCTTTTAAACCAGGCTCTGTCTGATATACATCTCAATGCAAGTCTGAGTTCCGTTTCTCCAATTCCGAATCTTCACACTTCAAATTGTTACACAGCTGAAATCAGAGACAGGAATACATTGATTTTAGTACATCTCGGTCCAGTAAGTAATTTTAGTTAACCTTATGCATGTAAAATGATAATGATTGAAATGATGACGGTGAATTAACTGTATTAAATGTTCATGATTCAACAGACTTCCTGGTATTCACCTTGCTGGTATTAATGCCTTGTGATGGTAATATCGTGATTTACCTTTAACACTGTTGATAAATCTTGCCTCCATATTACGCAGTGTTGTTACTTTTCTTGTATGCAACATTAGACTAAATATAAACTAAAAACGAATATCGTGCAGTTTGATTAATGCGATTCCCATTTTTATAAAACGTATTCGGATAAATTTTGATCGCACTGAATTATCACTTATGTTTCCGTAATTTATTTGAAATACTTTATCAAGAGCGGTATGATTGAGTCAGCTTTACTGTACCCCGACGTGCAATTTATGCCATGGTCACGATTGTCTTTCTGGAGTATGTTGTACATTCACAAATTCAGGCAGAAACCAGTAAGATACTTTACCTGTTGGCTACAACCCAAGATTCTGCAAATTCTTTAATATCTGTTTCACTGTCAGAGCGTACAGGTAGGCCATCAAACAAGACCAAATCGTCATAAGGTCTGGCAATACCATTTATGTTGCCACACATGCCACACAACTGTAATACTCCATGCTCTACTGGTTCAGGATCTACATCAATTTCAACATGGAAGTTACCATCCCACAGAACATGGATGCCATTCTCAGACTCAACTCTTAGGTATTCTCCGTCTTCGTAGATAACAACTTGGTTGCCTTGGTTAACATGGTATGGAAAGTATGGATCGACGACTTCCACGTTATCAATCTGGATTAAATAAAAAATTCAACATTACAATATTGCATCGTTGAAATACTTTAAATCATTCTATTCGATTACATTCTACAAACAATTTGCCTATGGTTTGTAAATTGATTCTGATGAGTAAATGTGTCATTTCACTAATGGAAACTCTGGTAGCGGCAATCTTAGGGGGAAATGCACAAATACCATGTGTTTCCAAAATTACTGAAAGGTTTCTTTAACATCAAAAATGGCCCATGAAGGGATTAGAATATCTATCCGGCACTCAAAACTCAGACAGAGTAATGTTTGAGTCTCCTATTTTCAGTACTGCTTTAAAGGGGGAGTTGGTTTCCGAAATGCAAATCATTGTCTAACCGCAATTTACCACGCCGTCCCTATGTATCACACATACAAGAGCTTTTCAGGCAAGATCAAAACGAGATCTGAATAGTAATTTATGACTTCAAAATGCTTGAACCTAGTAAAATGTTCTGGTACCTAAAGTGATAAATGGAAAATGAGACTTTTTAGATAATGATGTCATCGTATACACGTTATCAAAGTTATCGACTTGCTAAAGACAACAAGATGATATAACATAAATTTGCTATTACGGAAAACAATCTCATCGCCCTTTTCAGTATCATCGTGTTGTAAATGTGTTATTATCTTTCCCTTTATTTTGTAAAAGGGGTGTTTTTCAGTCTAGTTTTCCACCACATTTTTCACAAAAGAGTGTCTTTTTTGTTCAAAAGTCACGTAAAAGGGGCATCTTGAACTTGGACCGAGCATGTATACCTAGCCATCCTGTGCGTACCACAACCAGGAGTCAGCTTTATTTTTGTACCGATTGATATACTCTTCAAGCTCATTTTGAATGCATGCTGGTCTATCATAAATGTATAACTTATTTATTGGTACAAATAACGTAACTTTAGAGGGATTCGAGTAAAAAACTGTTTGTTGGGAGAGAATCTACCATTATCATTATGTTGTAAGGGTTTCCTTAGAAAGGAGTTACATATTATAATTGAGTCATTAAAGTCCATTTATTAAAAAGAATTTGAAGGACGTGGTTTTCTCATTTTATGCGTATTTCCCACCGTCCGGGTACAAAATGAATTCTCCCCTTATAAATTGAGATTCCGCCAATACTATAAGAGTTATGTCGTACTTAATATGATTCATATCTTGGTTCTCTCTTGTGTTATACATTCACTTGCTAATTGTGAGTCACATGTCAATTGCAGTGATGCTGTGTCTGTCAAGTTAAATTCCCATAGTTCTGCGAGGTTACATAAATCGCAATACTTTTTTCACAGTTTTTTTAACAGAGGTTTTCAAAATCTTTGCTTCTTTAAGCGACGATAAATAACAAAGTGAACTTTGGTAACATAGAGCTAATAAACATCCAGTGGACATTACTATGTAACCGTATAGCATCTAAAATTGGATAGTGTGTGATTTTGATTTTTGGCCAATGGGCATTCTCTATTCATAATACTCATTATAAGTTGATTTGCATACTTAAACAATGCTGATGAATACACTCTTGCATTGATAAATACGTGTATCTAAATTGAGCATTACAAGTCTAAAATACGTGTATCTAAATTGAGCATTACATGTCTAAAATACGTGTATCTAAATTGAGCATTACATGTCTAAAATATGTGTATCTAAATTGAGCATTACATGTCTAAAATACGAGATGTATCAACAATTCATGAAAATATGAACTTAAATAAAATAGGAACCCAGTAAACGGGCATTGCATCTGAAATTTCCATAAGCCTTTGTCCGAATGTAGCCATTTTGTGAAAAGACAAAGCAAGACAAATAGTGGAGGCTGTTGACAGAGACATAAAAACAGAGGTCGGTGATCTTCTTGATTAGTAGAATTTGCTATTTAACCTCTATGTACTTAAAAGATAAAAAGCATGACATAAGCAATAATTTGACACACAAGATTCACATTGTGAAATGCAAAGCCAAAGAAGTGGCGATTCTGAACGTACCTTTATTACTTTGTTTGCCAATAATTCAATGACGTACTGGTGGACTATAACCGTGACCATTACAACACGGGAAGATTTTCCAAGAACCATGTTTGAAGCCTCCACTGAGAAGCGTCTTTCAACAGAATGTGGCGTGCAGTCGGTAGTAAGCACATACGAACAGTGTCCGGCAAATTCGTACTCCAGACCATCGTATGTAATGTAGTGTGGGTCGCCTTTCGCAACGCATGTTGCCCAACCTAGAAAACAATATTACTTCGCTTTAGTTTGTTGTTAGCTGCCCCGGCCGTAGAACAGTTATCACCATACCAAATGATTGCAGAGGGTCATTGTTCTTGATATGTTTTGCCAGTTTCTTGTCTATGCTTTTCCTAAAGTGATTATATTACGCCATGCAGGTTTCATAACATTCCATATTAAACAACGCTGAAAATAAAAAAAATTGAGACAGTGCAGATTCTCTGAACAACTCATGGGTCGTTATCCAGCTTGTACATTAGTGCAACACTTAAACTCCTAGAATGACACAATTGATGACGTCAGTGATCACTTATCACAGCTCTGACATCTGTCGCGTCCCTCAAACAAGATTTCTTCATTTCGATGATCTCGTGTACAGTTGAAAACTGTTTAATATCCATATTATTCATGATAGCCTTGAGATATACCTGTCGTGACTGCGTCATGTGAGAAATAGGTAAAACGACGCTATTCCAATCCCCATTATTGCCCGTCGATTCCAATCTTTCAGTCGTAAAAAATTTAACGAACTTTTGTTCATTTAACAAGTTCGAGCGTGAGTCCGTCCTTACATCGAGCTAACGTAACTTCATCTTCGCTTGCGAAAGGTTTTTTGTCCGGGCAGTTTGATGCTCATCCGGGCAGTTTGATGCTCCCCGAAAATAGACATTGGCGAAGTGGGAGACTAACAGAGCCGTGCGAGGGGACGATGACGTTAACTTTTGAATTCGATGATATAGCTTGACAACCAAAACTGTTGTTGCTACACACTTGTATAAGCAAGTAATGTTATAACTTGCTCATATTGTTAGCTTTACATGTTGACAGCAGGTTCACTATGGTCAGCTGTACTTCAAATCTGCTTTTTTTTACCTACAGACAAATACGTTCGTGATCGATATCCGTTTAACTTTAAACTGTATAGTTATGGTCGTCGTGATGTGGCACTGGGTAACTGGTAAAGCCAGCTGTGACGAGTTTTACATATAATATTCCATTGTGCCACTTTATAGCGTCAGAAAAAAAGCTGAAAATTTTGGAAACTATCGACTTGTGCAAGTCTACTGGTATGACGGATGACTTATAATTTGGCTAACGGTCCCTAGATACAGAGGGACCGTGTTTGGCTGTTGATTATAAGTGGCTCAATAACAGCCTGATAAAACGGTCCTACTCGACTTTACCGTTGAATGTGCCATGCCAGCGAAAACGACAGAATGGCTTAAGGCTATATATGGTAGGGAAAGAGACGGTGTAAACTGTGACATGCCCGCTTGTTTGCTGAAGACAAGTGCAAACATTCGTGTTCTCTTCACAATCACACGGTCAAAGATCATTTTCTTTAAAAACCTCCACATCGTGTGAAAAACAGTTGCGAGCATAGGCATTTGAGCAACCTGCCAAACATACAGATTATTAGTTATGATATATTCAATTAAAGCTCTGCTTGGTTTACCAATCTACGCAAAAAATCAAAAGCCTTGTAACACGAGTCAATGCTTGCATAACAAATGCAAGCTGTTGCTATAATACCAGTCAATGCAAATAATCATTGGCATATACGATGCCCGGATGTTGAATACCAGTGCTCCCACATTGAAAAGTATTGATTTAATTTTGAGTTAATAGACGGATTTTTATCCATTGCAAACTAGTGCGATAATAATAGGTGTAGTTGCATAGCAAAAATTGACATTGTAGCTTTTACGGAGCAATAGTCAAGGAAAGTTGCGAACTTGCAAAGTCGCATTAAGTTAAAGGAAAGATTGCATTCGTAGAGATGTTTGCTCATTTTTTGCCGAGCGAGATTTACATGATGTACGCAATAGACGAACTGTTGGCACATAGGGCACATAAAGTGGAATAGAATTTCTTACATACTTCGTTATACATCCCGGTACATCCTTTCTACACCAGTAATGATAAATTAACATACGTCATCGATTACTAGTACTTTTTTTGAACTGGAGAGACAGATAAAAAATTGCAATAAAATTGCGATGAAACTGGAGGTCATGCTTTTATGTACCAAACTGCTTTGGTCTTCTTTATAAAAATGTACATTCTTTGAAAGCGGTGATATCATTTTAAAATGGTATCGATTAATGAAAGTGGAACGTCATCTTACCCTCCGGTGCGTCATCCGGTCGCCTTCCAGCAAACTGTAAGGTTTGTATCAAAAAAGTACAGGTGTTAAACTCCATTCATTTAGATTTTTCATTTCTGTAACACGTCCATTTTACTCTGTACATCAACGTTGGCATTACAAAAATGAACATTTCCCAACATTAATATCATATGTTGCCACATGAATTCGACGACAATTAAAAAACGAGTCAGCGCTTTGAAAGCATCAGTATTGTACATTCATGGGAAAGCTTTAGAAAACAACGGTTTGTCAAACCAAAAAGCGTTCACATGACATTAATTACACTACAGAACAGTTTACCAGCTGAAAGCAAAATAGGCAATATCTGTCTTTTAAGCGGGTTGATGCAAATTGATTAAGTTTTGACTCAACAGTTACTAGTATGAACAGTCTTTTTGAACATTCGGAATCTCTTCCAAAACTCACGTTGGCGTCATAAACTGGGAATAAGTGTGTTCCTTCTGCTAAATCTTGACAAAGGTATTTTTGTTTCTACAACAATGATTCTCCCAAGTACTTAATCTCGACAACGTTTATTTCTATAACAAACGAAAAGTGCGATGCAAACTGTAGTTTTGTTACTGCTAAGTATTTTTAGATATTGTTAAAATGATATGGCAGTCAAAGTTACTCACCGCTAGGCCGCACAAGGAAAGTACTGCAAAAATTAAAGAGGAACGCATTTCTCTCATAAAACTCCTATCCAGTGAAGTATACCGTTTTCCCGAATGAAAAATGGATAGAAGAATGCTCAAATCTACTGTCAAGTTGACATGCGCATTTATCGAATGACTCTGCAGGGATAAAAATTTCTATTTTTGTAAGATTTTGAGTCACGTGATCAAACTGATTTTCATGCACTCCCCAAGTTATGGGACACATACTATGATCCCTCTAAGCCGCAATGTCTTTGCCATTTAAATGTATAGAAATTGACAGAGTTTTCCAACAAATTTTCAAAGTTAGTCATTTCCATTGTTCCATTGAAATATGGCCTCTACCGTGAAGGTAAAACTTGAAGAAGGGTGAACCTCAGGCTGGCGTTTTTACCGTCAATTAATAAACTAGGGAATCTAACCCTTTGCCGGATGATACCAAATTAATGTAAATATCTTAATCTATAAAGGCATCCTGTTGGCAGTGCGACGAAACAAAAGATGACGTCATTAAAATCGACGAGAATAATGACAATCTGTGTTCTGCTAATAACCGATTAAGGTAACATATTTCACTTGCATATGAAATGTGAGGAAGTTATTCACACCACAAGTGTTACGTAAGGATATGACAATGTAATAATATTAATAAATATCGTTTGAAACAAATTGAAATCATATCGCAGTGTTCAATATTTTATTACAATCGTCTCCTAGAGCAACACAAGGATGAAAATCAAAGCAGAGATTCTGAGACATCGGTTCTCGTGTTCTATTTGAGCCATTTGCATTTGGATAATTTGTAGACAGCAGTAGCGTACAAATAAAATCGAATGACATTATTCAGACATTTCTAGGAGGACAAAACAACTCTGAAGTACTCTCTCGGAAAGATTTTACCTTCCTGTGATCTATTATAATCTCAGTCCCCTACTTAGCTCTATTGAGATACGAGCAAGTAATTCTGACCCTCTATCGAATGATATTCAAACCCACACGCCGTGTAATGTAATTTTTGTAATGAATGTAAAATATAGACGACCGTCCGCTGAAAGTCTTCCCCATGCTGTCTCAGCATATCCTGTCACATCATTGCAAGTAGCGGCGCGTTGAGGTCGAACAATCTATTTAGTCCCGGTAGGGTCACGACAGCAACTCTTTATCAGCTACACTCTTCCCGACATACCCTTGGATAACTTGTATTTGTTCAACTCATCAGGAGAAAGGTGTAGGGTAGGTCCCTGATCACAACCCCAGATAAGAACTGAAAGCCCCAGTATTCGTACTGTCTTTTTCTTTCATGTTGGCGTAATTCAATAAATGTTTTGAAGAGGAATGTCGAATTGCAACATATGTAAGTCATGAGACAATATCACACAAGGAACAATTTGCGGTATAGTTAGAAAAACAATTCTGAATAGAGCATATGGCTCGAGAAAATTGGCCAGATCATTTTGTTATAAAATGTCAAAAATCAGAGAATGTATGTAATAATATAATGTATTCTATGTAATTAAAATATGTTTATTCAAATGATTTCATCGAGCGGCAACGTTATTTGAATAAAATAAAACGTTTGCCATCCCAATTTTCATGTAAATTTAACAGGAACACATACAGTATACATTTCTGACCATCGTATTTAAAGTCATTTCGTAATATTGATATATCCACACTCTGTGAAATGTCATGTCGTGTCTTACTGTGATTGCACTCTCACAGTGGAATATAGACGCGTCTAAAGCCTACTGTAGGTACCAAGTCCAGCCTTTTGTAGGAGCAACTGAACGACAAAACAGGATATATCGATGGTTTATATTGCAATTTCTGTACTTTTCTGTGACAGTACACCCTAAACCTCTCGAGCAGAAGGTGTTGGGGTTTTTGTATGGTTTTCTGCACAGTTCCAGCTCTTTTGAGAAGTCCGTGAGACAAATGTGACGTCATTGGGGCGACGTTCTTCATGTCATAGCGCACTGTACATGGCGGCAGGAAGTATATCATCTCTCTCATAGCAATTTCATATTCTGAGCGGTAGTTGTCTTTTGGCCTGCATCATTAGATAGCACAAGTTAGCCTGCATCATTAGATAGCACAGGATGGCTTTTATACCACACATTAATATTTTGATACCAGTGTCAGGTGATTCTAATCAATTAGGTTAATATGGAGTCCCAAAAGAGTAAGTGGCGAAGCGCTTATCTCGTCGTGTTTACGAGAGACTCGTTGCGGAAAATTGTGAAGTCGTCTTAGAATGTGTCAGAAAAATTTCACGTGTAACATTTCATTATAACTATTACAGACAGACTAGAGCGATGTTTGATCCATGCTCCTGTACAGTTACTTATTGTGCATAAAATATGATGGAGGAGTTGCAATTGAAATTCGCGACGCTTTCGCTAAAAATTGCGAGACTGGAGCGAGAAGGTGACACTTTCTCGCAATTGTGAGAAATGCACTCCTTGGTATAGTGAGAAAATAGATTTTCACCGGTGAGAATGGAAATTCTCACCAAGCACAGTGAGATTGGTAATTTTCACAGTGAGAATGTATCATACTCATGATACACTGGTGAAAATCAACCGGACTCACCATTCATTGGTGAGAATCAGCCAGACTTCTTGTTCACTGGTGTGAATCAGTCTGGTTAATTCTCACTAGTGAACAAGAAGTCTCAATTAATGGCACTGAGGAGGTAAGAGTTCAACAAATGGCACTGAGCAGGTAAGAATGCAAAACTGACTAAAACTGTACTCTCTCGTAATACTTATCACACGCCAAGTACTAAAACAATGATTGGCATATATACTTCCGGTGTTTCTCCACATACCCATCGTTTGTTCGATGTCCTAAAAAATGGTTTGGCAGATTTGAAAATTTTACTTCGTGGCAATTTACATTTTCTTTTCACATACTTTGACGTATTGGAGACACATCTAGGCCAAATAACAGGCCTTACCATGTAGACGATAAGCTGGGTATATCCATGGACTTCGTCGCTCGCCTACGGTATCCCCATGCGAAAAATATAAAGTTAAAGGCGTGCATTGGGGAGTACATTACCATGGTTGATCGGTTATATCGGTCTTTGCGTCGTTTACAAAACACACGTTGAGAGATATATATATGGTAAAACCACGTCGACCAACGTTTTTAAAGTCGGCGACGTGGAAGATAACACTGTATGAAGCTGCAGAGAATCGAATGCAAGATTTATTCAGTAAATACACTAACTAACCGCGGTCATGTGATTTGGGTTAAATTATGTGGCACAATGAATTACACTGTATTTGTCTTCTCTGCTACTTTAAGCCAACATCCGGGCCCACTGCGGTTACGTATAGACCCGACAGCTGTTTCCAAAGATAGGCCTATTGTTCGATTGAACACGCCTTGTGTGACGTCAATAAAGGAGGAGCTTATTTTACTGCGCGAGTCTCACATGTATTTACTGTCTTAATGGGTCATTGGTTGCCTTTATTAAAAACATCAAAGATAAATACGATACATCTGAAAGCAAATAACAGAACTCATCTACGTACGCTAGCTACGATAAAATAGCGCAAGCGGATCTACGCTCCCATTGCACAATATGCACAACTCACTGTGTGACTATCAGTGTAAATACCTAAATTATCATATGTACTTGTCCCCTTGCAGCTCACATTGAAACCATAAAGGACATAGGTGGTTCTTGTGACATATGTTTCCTACAGGAACACTGGCTCTCAAAGCCTGAGCTCACTTTACTGTCCCGTATCAATGAAGATTTCTTCGCCGTTGGTGAATCATCTATGGACGATGAGGTCGGTATCCGCCTTGGTCGCCCGTTTGGTGGTGTTGCAGTAATGTGGAGGAAATCTTTTGGTACTGTAAATGTAAAACGTTACAATGACATTCGTTTAATTGGTGTTGAGATCAGACACAGTGGAGGTATTTTACTTATTCTAAATGTTTATATGCCATTAACACAAAACAGAGACAATTATCATGAATTTCTAGAATATTTACAGAAAATCCGTTATTGCATCGAGCAAGCACCGACTAATAGTTTTATGGTTATTGGTGATTGGAATGTGATCATCGTCGTAAACGACGCGCCTCTTTACGGCAACAACTCAGCGCTACCCTTCAAGAGATTGATTTTTGCGTAGGTCAGCGGAGCGAAAATGTCGGAGCGAGAATGTCGTCTGATATACATTTCCGGCCCGTGCGTTCACTGTAATTCCCCGGACTGCCTTGCTTTTAGTTGTATTATGTTGTTTACTGCTATCAGCCCTAACTATAGGTACTTGCTTGCATATTAAAATCCAAAGCACTCTTTCATTCTGCATCTATCTTTGTCACACATTCTCTTGTTTCTTCCGCTGCTCTGGTCTCTGGAACTTCGCTTTTGCTTGCAAATGCTTTCTAGTTGATATTTAACTTTTCTTATTGTGCGGGTTGGGGCTGGGTTACTCAAAATTTCTGCATAAGAGAGGGGGTTACTCAAATTCATCACGGTTGGCAGGGGGAGTTACTCGAAATTTCAGTTTCCGATGAAATTCCTCTGACCCTCACCCCCAGGCCGTAAATAATGACGGCTCTCGAAGTGGATATTTCCTCTCAGACTTGCGGAGCTCCAATTTGTACGTGCTACCCGCGCAAACACGTGTATGGATCTCTTCTACGAGATGCAGTATCATGCGTTTGTAATTTAGGAATACAAAGTTAAGTGTGGAATGCTCTATTGTCAGGTTCCTGTGTCTTGATATTGTGCACCTTGAAATTTGATAAAGCTACACAAAGAACAGCGTACGGTGTAGTGTCTAAATCCTGGACTGGAGTCATGGACTGGACTCGGCTGGCTTAATAATAACGTTAATTCACACTGCTGTTGTTGTCTTGGTTCATACAATGGTTGGTAGGAGTGATGAGTGTACTGAAAACGGTTTTCAGATCTTCAGTTATCTTGCGTGTAATATTGACGTCAGTGTTAAATCATATAACAACAAGAATACTTCAGCTTGAGTGAACTATATCTTCTTTGGAGTGTTTGGCCTTCTGTCAATTACATAAATGTGTAGGGTCCATGTATTGTTTTATTTGCAAAAGAATTAGAAAAACAAAGCAATTTGTAGTGCAGTACAAAGTTCAAATTCAAAAGATACTATGCCAGTCCTCCATAACTTGTCAATTTTACCATGGCAAAAAGTGAATTTTCCGGTGAATCCTTGCTTCCCTTTTTGCAAACAGCGCTAATTAGTCCCACTGCCCATTGTTTGGGGAAGATACCACGAGACAAAATTTCATTGTACAGTACATGTAACATATCCAATATCTCCTGGGGAGCACACTTCCAAAACTCTGATGCAATACCATTCAATCCGGGTGCTTTATTATTTTTAATTTTGCAATACTTGTTTTTATTTCAAGCATGGAGATAGCACAGTTTAATTCTGTACAGTCAACGTCTATATTTACATCATCATCAAGGTTCAAATTATGTAACAAATCCTGAATAGATGAATAAATATTTTCTCTATCCTCCGAGTTTAAAGCTTCTATAGATTGAACAGTGTACTGAAATACATAAACCAGCCATCTCTGTGTTAACTGTATTTGATACATTGCAAAGAATATTGAAAATATTATCAACAGTTGCAGTTACTGCCCCGTTTCAAGGCCAACTTGTTTTTACGAAAATTTAATGGCGTTCACACATTTTAAGATTTTTTCGAAATAAAAGTCATAAAATGGGACAAAATGGTTCTAGATTTTGTTTAATTATTACTAACATTAGAACCATTGGATGACATCAATAGTGTTGGGAACCAAAATATTTTCAGCCCACCCCCCCCCCCTCCTATGGGCAGAGCAAAACTTTCAAGTCCCCCTCTACTACCCTCAGAATTTTGAATTCCCCCTGAATTCCTTTTTGTGAACGCAGTCTTACGATTCAATATATGATTGTCCACAGTGTTCGCACAACTTAAAATTTCTCGTCAAAATATAAGTATAAAGATTTTAATGAACGACAAACGTATACTCACTAATTTTTCGTATCACTGCTTTTCGACCAGAAATTTCCTAAAATCTCATCACAATCTTGGGCCAGGCAAAGAGGTTGCCGTCATGGTTCAGAGTGTGAACTTAGCAAGAAAAAGTACATGTTTGTTGCTAGTATCTATGAACAAGTCCGTATGTGTCCTACAGAATGATGCCATGCTGGCAAACGTGCTGCTGGTTGGTGCAACTCCGACAAGCAACAGGTGCTGCAATAAATACAGAGACATTTCAAATCCCCCGATATGAACAAAATGTTCAAATCACCCTCTTAATCTATGGCAAAGGATAAATTTGTTGATACATTAAATAGGAGTTTTCAAAAAACATCAACAGTTGCAGCTTCTGCCCCTTGTTACAAAAGTCTACTTGTTGTTTTTCTTATTAAAATTCAAAAGTATTCATACTAGCTATTTGAATGTTTATCTAAACAAAAGCCATAAAATGCTATAAAATGGGTTAATATTATTACCATTAGTGTAGGATCTAAACCCTACGAAGCATGGACCCCTGGTTTATAACACCCAGGACTCGTGTGTGTGGTTCAAAATATGGCTTTTAATGTTATTCTATATCATGGAACTTAAAGAGTCTTTAGCACTTGTAGCGTAACAGAACACAAGTTACACGTGTTGCATAGTACACACGGTACACACCGTTCTGAGGGGAAAAAATACAAATAAGCTTAAGACAAAGTCAATATAAGTAAATGAATGAAAAATACATAACAAAAATTACTATCATTTCGTTTACATTAAATTATCGAACCCTAAGTCTGAATTTAGACACAAACGTAACTTTGAAATATTTGAGAGAGTTCACTGCCATGTATTCTGTGCAAATATTTTGTCTTCGCATACAACTTGACTGGACACGGATCCGAGGAATAAATAAATGCTACTGTCTTTCAGATAAGCTGCATACCACCAATATTGCAATACAAGGTAATACCTGAGATGGTGACGCTTTCAGGGCACTTTTGCACGGAATGAACTGAAAGAAAGCAAAAGTCGCTCTTGCTCTCTAAAAATGTCGACAGTAACTATACATGAACGGGAGGTAGACAGCGAGTCCCCATTGATAGATACTGAAATGTCAAGAAATGCAACTCATGTGTCTGAAACCGTGGAAGTAAATTCCAGTGCAGGGTGAAAATGTGAAACAAGTTCAATAAATGTCCAATTCAGTGCGTGAACAAGATGTTCTTGTGTCTCCACGTTTCTTCAGCATCTATTACATGTAGTACTGACGAAGGGTTGCACCCGAAACGTTTGTGTGATTTTAGTCTCTGCATTTCAACAACTATTGTATCTCCCTCTGGTCGGCCAATATTTTACTGTTAATAATACTATTCATTCATTTTATTGAGTTACCTACCAAACTGTGGAATCTGAAAATATAACAAATGGGGAACAAAATATTTTCAGATCCCATCCTGATAGATAGATAGATAGATAGATAGATAGATAGATAGATAGATAGATAGATAGATAGATAGATAGATAGATAGATAGATTATTATAGTTATTCGTCCTCAACAACATTACCGTTACAAAGTAAACATATTCTCTGATCAATTTGCAAATAAGAATACCGACCAGTTTCAATCCCAAAAGGTATTGTCCCTTTACGTAGTCTAGCAATAACTGAGCGGTAATTATACGGAATATTAAGTAATACGTAATACGTAAGGTTCAACATTGTAATTGTGTTTGAATACGTTCTCAATTTCGGTTTCATTAAACAGTTAATTCTCCAGTTTACAGATTCATTCAATTTTAGCTTCTGTTTTGCTTTGTCAAGAATAACATTAATACAAATATTTTGTTCATTTCTAGACTCAAAAATATGTAACAGCCCAGTCTCTTTAAACACAGACTTCGCTCGTTTAGTCCACAATTGGTCGCTTAAAATACACGTTTGTTCATTCTAGTGATGGGTAATCTCTGTAGTCTAGATAGATTTGGTTCAAGTCGGTGAATTTTAAAAAATAAAATCATTTATAATAATTTCCCTTGCGTTTCTCCTATTTCGTACCATTAACCTATTCGGAATTTGGCAGTCCAGGCCAGGTTTTCCCTGTGATTGAACGCATTACCTTTGAGTTTGCGCAGTAGTGAGTTAGTTTCTACCGGATTCCGGGTGAAACTCCCCTGTATAGCGTTCACCCCACTCATCACATCCACTCAACTCACGCTTTTCAAATGAAAACAGAACACAAATCATCGCGTTCACTCCACTCAAACATTCACAAATCACAGACTTGGACCAAGTCTATAGTCTAGACCACAGCCTTATGACCTCAACTTTACGCCTATATTCACTAGACATCCATCCCATATCACCGTATACTGAAGCGGTAGGACTTGAAGCTCCTACTCCGAGATATTGCACGTTGTTGAATCTTGTCAATATAAGTGATTGCATTTCTATGCCACACTGCCGAAGCGTAGTCAAGAATTGGAGCTACTAGCGAATCAAAAAGCTTTGTGTAAATCTGATAAGACATTCCACCATACATTTTACATTTGGCTATAATAATTCCAGTAGCTCTAGAGGCAGATTCAGCAAGGCTCTGTGTCATAACATTGATATCAAGATGTTCACTAAAATATACTCCCAAATATTTGTATTTTTC
This sequence comes from Ptychodera flava, assembly GCF_041260155.1. Classification (NCBI taxonomy): domain Eukaryota; kingdom Metazoa; phylum Hemichordata; class Enteropneusta; family Ptychoderidae; genus Ptychodera; species Ptychodera flava. The sequence goes on from NC_091948.1 coordinate 35,596,656, forward strand.
TGTAACATCAATTGACATAGGCCCAAGGTGAACTTGAGCTTGTGTACGTGGAGAAGAATGATTTCTGAAGTGTACCACCAAAGTTTTGTCTTGGCTCAATCTCAGTCTCCACTTTTTACAGTACATGTGTACTATATCAAGCAAACTTTGTAAATTTTCTTCGGAATCGGCAAGCAAAACAATATCATCAGCGTATAATAGTATGCTGAAGGTATCTTCCGCAACTTTAACACCTATACCGGACTGTTTTATTTCTGTTGCCAGGTCATTAATATATAGTGCAAATAGAGTAGGAGAAAGGCTGTCGCCTTGTTTGACACCAATATCAACAGGAAAACTTTCAGTGGTAAACTGATTTACTTGGACCTTGCACATTACGTTAGTGTACAAGGAACGCAGCACATTGAAAAATTTGCCAGTTACACCACTTTCGTATAATTTGTACCATAGACAATTCCTCTCAACGCGATAAAATGCCTTTCGCATGTCAACAAAGCAAGCAAATGTGGGCTGGTTCTTACTAATTCTATTTTCAATAATAGAATACAGAACAAAGATATGGTCTAAACAAGCACGAAGTTTTCTGAAACCATTCCGCTCGTCAACGAGTTTGCCGTATTTCTCTAACCAATTAAGCAGACGGTTATTGAGAATCGATGTGAAATTTTTACATATACACGATATCAGAGTAATACCTCCGTAATTCAAAGGAACACGTCTATCTTTGTTTCCACTTTTCGGTATTGGGCAGATAAGACCTTGACGCCAAATTGTCGGTACTAAACCAGTATCAAAACACGTCACAAGTATAGACGATGTATCAATTCGATTTCATAATGTATTTCATCTAACCCACACGCCTTGCCAGATTTAGTTTTTTTAATGGCTTTTTCAGTCTCAGTAATCGTATTGGTTGATTTTAATTAACTCTGTCTGGTCTAGTATAGGCATGTCTGGAGGAGATAACTGATCAAGTTCAGCATCGAATTCTTTCAATTTGTTCATGATCATGTGCAGATTGCCCTCGTCAAAACGAAATTCTTCGGCATTATCAGTAGATACTGGGTCTGTAGTACTAAAAAGACTTGCAAAGTCTTTTCTCCACCTGATTAATACAATGTCCAATTCTGTATACGCTATATCGTCATCTATAATTTCAATTGGTATTGGCTCCTTAGGCGTATGTGCGCAGAAAATATTGAAATCTTTCCAGAAATCACGCCCCCGGTGTCTATGTCTAATAGTTTTTGTTGTTGCATTTTACTATACAGACGTTTAGCTTTCCTTATTTCAGAATCAAATGTGCGTCTTGCTTCAACAAAAGAATCTTTTAGTCTCGCTTTCAATCTGGATGGACCTTTGCACATGTTCCACAGCTTTTCTTTTTGACATGTTAATTTCCAGAGATCAGTGAGTAACGGTGACCATCATGGTTTGTTCCTTTTATGCTTTTTTGTTGTACGTAGTGAAACATCCCTGAACTCTAAATGAACTTCGGTTTCGTCTTTGAAAAGCTTACACATTTCATCATAAGTAGAATCGATGTCTTTTTGTTGTACGTTGGCTTTTTCTAGATTTTCAGTAAACGTCTGAATTTTACTTCGAGTGTCTGAACTGCACATAAACCTAGGTGGGATGTATTCTAATTGATACATCCGACGTTTAGTAGTCGAGTTCGTCGTTTGGAGATCACGTGAACGTATATGGAAATCATCAATAAATGCATTATGAACACTCCAAGTCAGTAAGCAATGATCAGGAATACTTCCAGTGGGAAAAATACCAAGTACATTGCAGATACGAGCATTTGACCAAACCTGGAAGTTTTTAAAGGTGTTCAGTTCATCGACGGGTACTAAACAATAATCGACTACTGCTGAACCTCTAATTGAAACTGATGTGAACCCACCATTGTTATGGTCAGTATTACGCCCATTTAACATACACATATTATTGTCTTTACAGAAATCAATAAGCAGCTCTCCAAAGGTATTTTTCACATTGTCGATTACCCTCGGTGGAATATCATGTAACTCTGGTATGTAATCCTGCAGCTGACCACACCTGGCATTGAAATCGCCACACAGAATATGGTAATCAAAGCGTTCATTTTCATGCATAAGTAATTGTTGGGATAAGTAATCGAAAAAATCGTTACCAACATCTCCTCTTGGAGAATGCTGAGGTTGCAGATAACAGCAACATATTGTGAACGAACGATCAGAATATTTGTCTTTTAACTTTAACCAAAGAATACCTTCCATGTTGTTGTCTAGTATGGATACTTTGTACATTCTGAGAAGACGACTATGAATAAATATGCCCACTCCATAAGAGCCGCGTATGGCTCGCCTTGAAATAAATTTCCTATTCTGACGAAAAAAGGTGTAATCATTCATTTTGAGAGTTTCACCGTCCCGCAGAAATGTTTCACAAACACAAATAATATCTAAGTTCATCTTCTTCAGCACAAGTTCTCTATATTCGGAAGAAACGTCAGACTTCGACCACCCGTTTACATTCCAACAACCAATGTTGATACTCGACTGATCTATCTGCTATTCTGTCTCTTTTCTATCGTCGTGTACCACTCTGCCGTATTTCCATTTTAGTTTATGGTCATCACCAATGGCTCGTAATATGCTGCGGATATTTGCATGCATTTGACGGGTATCTCGAGAAACGTCGTTCTCAATATATACGGATTTATAGTCAATGGACTTACGTAAGGATCGTTTGGCTTGGAAAATAGCTCGTTTCTGTTCCATGGACTCCAAAGTTACCAACACAACCCCTGGATTCTTACCGTATGATTTCTTACGAGTAACATTAAGGCAGTTGGTATCAGTTTCCTGTAGTATCAATCCGTCTCGAAATAAGGCTTTCACTTTCTCAGCGATATTTTCGTCGACATGTTCTAAGCCACGGACTACAATCACGCACCTGTTGTTGGTATTCTCACCACCGCCTGTAGGATTTTCAAGGCTGTCAACTCGTTTCACAAGTCGTTCGAAGTCAACTGCAGCTTTGATACTTCCATCGTAATTTCATGTCGGATCTCTCTGATAGCAGTATCGATAGACTTCGTAACCTTTGCTTCAGAAGATTTCATCTTTTGTGTCAGGTTTGTTTGTACACGTTGGATCTGGGCACTCGGGTCAGCCAGAGTAATGTCTTGCTCATGACTGGTGTCATGGCGGGTGTCATTTCTTCCACCAGCGGTGTCTTGACTGTTTGACCGAGCGCGGGTTTGTATTTTCTCAAGATTTCTGCTGGCCATACTTGGCAATTGTGTAATATAGATATGGTAGTTCCGTCAAGTGGAAAATTTTGCTACGTCTAGGGTTTAGAGGAGATAGAAGTTTCCTCAAGAGCGACTGCAAAACACGTCCGCACATGTGCGTGTGTCCACATAAATACCTAGTGGAAACCGTTCATTCAAATCCCCCTTTACCATATTACCCTAGAACTTTCAAATCCCCCACTCGAGCTCCAGTCTGCTATACAGTACCACTCTGCTATACAGTATTTGTGAATGCAGCCTTACCCTAACACATCCATGATACCAATATCGCGATAACAAGTTTGAGCCACACGTCACCCGTTAATGTCAATGTCCTCTGACAGAAAATGATGTTTCACAGGGAAGAATTCCAAGATTCGCCAAATAAACCAAGCCTTGATTGATAAAGTGGGTAAGAAGATTATCCACATTCTCACTACTATTTCCATGCTCATTAACTGGAACATTTCCCAATAAGAAAACGGATTGATAATAACGTTTACTACTTCTGCCAGATATGAAGTCAGTAAATGGCAGACATTAGTTCCCAAAGATGAGTCAGTGATGGGGGTGTTACAGTGTTTTGGAATTGCTCAATATGGGAGAAGGCGTCAATGTGTTTTTGATTGTAAGATACCAGCCCCTAATGGCATAAAATGTATTGAAGCAGCCAAACATTGCAGAATTCAGTTGCAGTTTTTGGCACGCTTTCTAAGGCTTTGAGGAAATATATGATGTTTATATCAGAAATATATGATGTTTGCAAATTAAGTTTTTGTGTACTCGTGATGGTAAAATCTGCAGTTAGTTGACACAAGTCTGATGCTTGACTGTTTTCACAATGGCTTGTCATGAGTTGTAATTCGAATCAAGCAAAAAACCGTCTTTTTTGTAAGGGCGTGATTTCACTCTGTTAATCCTAGTAGTGGTTTCTTTAACAGAGTTTCTTACCCTGTCATTGCAGAGGTGACACAGAAAAACCAAAATATTGAAAATTCAATATTTGGAAGCTAGTATAACATAATTTTTAAGTATGTTACATATGATTGAAATGGTGCACAGTCTCTGAAAGTAAGCCTTGATATCATTCCCAAGTTATCATGAAAAAGAGAGATAATTAAACTGGTCTTGTCTACGTTCTCCTTTAAAGGGAGAGTGTAATTTATGACATTCAAATTTTTCGTTATTTAACTGTGTATCATCAACTGCAGTTTCTTGTTATTTCTTAACCTTTTCCCCCATGGCCCATGGTCTACCATGACAATGAAGAGTTTAAAATCATGTTGCAATGCCTAGTGTTAAAGAGGCATTCCCACTTGGTAACATTTTTACAGCACATTTTTTTAATGCCAACGGTCGATATTTGACGTGGCGACTGCGCGCGGATCACGAGATATCGATAAAAACATGTCCTCAAGAAAGTAAAAGTTTGAATTCCGGTGGCCCACCTAAATTCAGCTTCCGAATATCGAACGTTCGGCACTGGGGCCATTGTCAACTAAGCTATGGAGTACGAGTCTACGCTAACGCTGCTGTACGCCACAGTACCACTCGCGTCGGTGATCGGTCATGCTCCCCGGCCCGGGGGAAAGCAGAGTTTGACTGACTCTGAGAAAAACCGGAAAACAAAGTTTGATTCCACCAGAATTCGCATAGGTGACTAGCACAGTTACGTGCGGTTGATACATAGCGGTCGCCGAGTGTGGTATGCATATATAGACGCATACCACGCTCGCGGCGTACTTTGTGGCAGACGACAAAATGTAGTCAACAGAGGCGGCTAATATTTGACACTTAAAAACTGATGTTTTATGTGGTATTGGTTAAAAATATAGTACAACTGATTTAGAACAATGAAAATGACAAAAACTAAAGAGAAGTTTTACAAATCTTACCTGAGGTAATGGCATAATGCTGTATATAAAGTCTTTGCAGTGCGAAGTAAATTAATCACGTCGTTCGAACTTAGTGTAGACTCCCTAGAATATCGTCAATCAGCTCAACAACAAACCTTCGGGGGATTCGGGTCAAAATCAGAAACGATCGTAAAATTTCGGGATGTGAAAAATACGCTCGGGAAATGATACGTTTTTATCGATATTTCGTGATCCACGCGCAGTCGCCACGTCAAATATCGACCGTTGGAATTTAAAAAATGTGTTTTAAAAATGTTACCGAGTGGGAGTGCCTCTTTAAGTTCGTTAAAGCAGCGTGTACGTGTATAGTCCAGACCAAAATTCATGTCGTGGCAATAGGACAACACTGGGCACATGTAAACTTTTCTATAACCTTTTCTATAACCTTTGGCACGATGGCGCGGCGGCCACCCTCTTTTTTGCTCACGTGTTTACACGCGTGAGCATATGTCGCAGCGATGTCTGTCTGTCTGTCTGTCTGTCTGTCTGTCTGTTGGTCCGATATCTCAAAAACGGCTCATCAGATCAAAATCAAATCTGGTACATATATTCAGTTAGTAAATGGCAAGAACTGATTAGTTTTTGGTGGGTGTGGCTTGCATACTTTTTGCTCATTTGCATAATTAATGATTTTAGAAAAAACGGATATACATTAAAAACGACTACACACAATTTGATGAGATTTGCTACAAATATTGATCACACCAAGATATATCAGCAGTGGGAACCATTAAGGGGTAACATGAAAGCTAAATGCTAATTTGCATATTTAATGAACTTTCCTAACTAGGGATACATGTCTGATTTGACTTGATCAAACCAAACTTGGCATGTATATTAAAGATACTATGATTTAACATTATTGAAAGTCATTAAGCGTTTTAACTTCAGCCAATTCCTAATTTGCATATTTCATGAACTTTGCTAATTAGGGATGTATATTTGAAATGACTGGACCAAAGTTGATGAAACTTGCTACATGTATTGAAGCCACTATGATACAACATTTTTGAAAGTCATTAAGCATTTTCTCTTCAGCCAATTCCTAATTTGCATATTTAATGATCTTTCCTAATTAGAGATATGTATCTGAATTGACTTGACCAAAGTTGACAAAATTTTCTACACGTATTACAGATACCATGATACAACATTATTGACAATCATTAAGCATTTTTACTTAAGCCAATTCCTAATTTACATATTTAATGAACTTTGCTTATTAGGGATATATACTGGGATTTATTTGATCAAAGTTGGCAGAACATACCAGGTACTAGGTTAAAACAATATCGAAAGTCATTTCACATTTTCATGTCAGCTAATTTATAATTTGCATATCTAATGAGCTTTCACAGCTCAGCATATATGGCTTGAAGGACTTGGCAAACGGTAATTACACTTGCTATATAAAGTGGTGATACAATAAGAGCAGTCAAATAACTTTAATATTTTTATTTCAGCTAATTACATATTTGTATACTTCACGACCTTTTAGAATTAATCGACGGTGATTATTGTTCATTATGTTGATCATAATAATTTCAATGAAGTTGCAAACATGTGGCAATGGTTCAAACTTACACATAACTTCAATATATAATGAAACACGTGAGCATTTACAGTTCATATCTGGTTTGCTCACGTGTTTACACACGTGAGCATATGTCGCAGCGATGTCTGTCTGTCTGTCTGTCTGTCTGTCTGTTTGTCTGTCTGTTGGTCCGATATCTCAAAAACGGCTGATCAGACCAAAATCAAATCTAATACATAGATTGAGTTTGCAAATGGCAAGAACTGATTAGTTTTTGATGGGTCTGGCTTGCTTACTTTTTGCTCATTTGCATAATTAATGATTTTAGAAAAAAACAGATATACATTAAAAACGACTGCACACAATTTCATGAGATTTGCTACAAATGTTGATCACACCAAGATATATCAGCAGTGGGAAGCATTAAGCGGTGACATGAAAGATAGTTGCTAATTTGCATATTTAATGAACTTTCCTAATCAGGGATATATATCTGATTTGACTGGATCAAAATTGACCAAACTTTGTACGTATTTTGAAGATACTATGATTTAACATTATTGAAAGTCGTTAAGCATTTTAACTTCACCCAATTCCCAATTTGCATATTTAATGAACTTTGCTAATTAGGGATATGTATTCGAATTGACTGGACCATTGTTGATGAAACTTGCTACATGTATTGAAGCTACCATTATACAACATTCTTGAAAGTCATTAAGCATTTTTACTTCAGCCAATTCCGAATTTGCATATTTAATAAACTTTCCTAATTAGGAATATATCTGAATTAACTTGATTTTAGTTATTGAAACTTGCTATATACATCAAAGATACTGTGATATAACATTATTGAAAGTCAAAAGACATTTTTACTTCAGCCAATTCCTAATTTGCATATTAAAGGAATTTTCATAATTAGGGATATATATCTGAATTGACAGGATAAAAATTGATGAAACTTGCTATGTACATTAAAGACACTATAATACAATATTATTGAAAGTCATTAAGCATTTTCTCTTCAGTCAATTCCTAATTTGCATATTTAATGGACTTTCCTAATTAGGGATATATATCTGAATTGACTTGACCAAAGTTGACAAAACTTTCTACATATATTGAAGACACTATGATACAACAATATTAAAAATCGTTAAGCATTTTTACTTCAGCCAATTCCTAATTTACATATTTAATGAACGTTGCTATTTAGGGATATATATCTGAATTGACTGGACCAAAGTTGATGAAACTTGCTGTACACATTAAAGATACTATGATACAGCATTATTGAAAGTCATAAAGCAATTTTTCTTCAGCTAATTTGCATTTTCGATGATCTTTCCTCTGAAATTCACTTGATCAAAGTTGGCAAAACATGCTATGTACATTGATGATTATACCAGGTTAAAACAATATCGAAAGTCATTTCACATTTTCATGTCAGATAATTTATAATTTGCATATCTAATGAGCTTTCACAGTTCGGCATATATGCTGTATATGGCTTGAAGGACTTGGCTAAAGGTAATTACACTTGCAATATAAAGTGGTGATACAATGACAGCAGTCAAAGAACTTTAATATTTTCATTTCAGCTGATTACTTATTTGTATACTTCATGACCTTTTAGAATTAATCGGTGGTGAATATTGTTCATTATGTTGATCATAATACTTTCAATGAAGTTGCAAACATGTGGCAAAGGTTAAAACTTACACATAACTGCAATATATAATGAAACACGTGAGCATTTGCAGTTCATATCTGGTTTGAAAGTTGGTATTGGGGTCACCTTCCTCTTTTCTCCAGGAGCGGATCAGCCACTTTTCGATGTCCGTAAAATCCACCCCGGTCGAAGAACTGACCAGTCCCTTATCAGGGATGGGAAATCTAAATCAAGTGCAGCTGGAAATAGTATCTTGCTCTTTAGTGTTGTAAGATGATATCGAGGTCGAAGACGGTCTCGATGTAAATAAAGTCCTAGCATAGAGCCCCTGCAAATTGAACCGAGCATCCCTTCACAAAGACACAGTTAAACATTGACTATTTATCGCCTAGTCAACTCTGATATAGAGCATCACTTACTCGTGCTATTTACTCAGTATCGATGAGTCGCTAGACTTTTCTAAAGAAGGAAATCTGCCAAAAAATGCCAACAATAGAAGAAGTTCCAGTAAAGGAAAATGGGGATGTTCTGGAAGAATGTCATTCTGAACATGATAGAAACAAAACAACCGGCAATACTAAGGCGGTATACGAGGTTAGTATGTTGTACGTCCCAAGACATTCGATATGGGAATGTTACGGTACACTGTTATGTGTGCCATGACTGTTAAAGGCCAGCATGCAGTGTGTGTAGCCACGTTTTCATTCACAAATTAGGATGTAGGTTACCGTTGAAGACCATAAGAAGATGAACATAAATAATGTTTTGTGCTGGAGATGAACCGTCTTATCGTACGTAGTGTAAAAAACAATCAGGGCAATCTGCTGTAACACCACATTGACTTCACTCGTGCAAAATTACTTGATGACGTTGGCTCAACTCGGTGTCTATGTGCTTTGAAAACTAATTTTCTTTGAGCTTGAAGCATAGTCGATATTCACATGGTGTAACAGTGATCACCGTGAAGGCACAGCGGCAACAGTACAACTGTGGTTTGTCTCATCATATTAATTAAGGACATCATTGGCTTCGTCTGTGGTTATCTATTTTGTATTTAATGGAATAAACACATTTCCTCAAATGTGGTATAAATAAGTTAACCCTACTTGACCCATGCTCCTGCATCGCTCTTTACTTCACTATAAATTATTGCTTGAACTCTAAGTAGAGCCAATACTTAATACGTAGGAAAATATTCTTAATGTCTCAAGAATTAAAAAGAAATGAATCATCCCTTTCCTAGCGAAGAGAGTGTTAGTTTATGGAAGTTACTACATAAACCTTATGCGTACATCTTCACTGAGAATAAATATTTCGAAATGTTTGTTCGTACTGCTGTCTGCGGCGACTCCACGTATTATGATGATGTAGTCGAATTTGGATTCTCACTCCGGGTCGTTCAACACATCTAAACCTGTCACATGGAACAGTGGCAACACTCTCTGCCGTTGCAAACCTATGAGTTTTCGTCCTTTGAATTGTGCGATTTTTAAAAATGCCTTCCCCTCCTCCCTCAAAAGAGTTGATTCTCTGCTTGATGCTGTCAAGGTTCAAGGAAAGAACGATCATCAAAATAGCACATTGGCCGAAACAGTCCCAGATGCGTGTGTACTGAATAAAACAGTGTTATTCTTCTGGCACACATTTCTACAGGACACTGCCGTCACAACCCGTGAACTAAAGTTTGCACACGATGTTTGTGTAGTTCGTAATGTCCTCCAGCTTGTTGACATAGTATATCTTATCGAAGATAACTACTTCGAGCCTCGCCCCCTCGTTGCCTAGTATTAGGGAGCCTTCAATGACTTCACGGACACGGATTCGTCACTCGCTCTGGAATTCCTAATAGTAAGAATCAATAAATAATTTTGGTCAAAATTCTCATGGATTTCAGATACATAAATTCATTAGTATACTGTGCACAACAAGTTGGTCTGCAAGACAAATATTTGGTATTTCAACATACTTTAGGAGCGCTCTGAGAAAATTTACTCGTTCTTCTAAAACAAAAAATAATGAAAATTTTGTCAAACGTCACGGCATGATCGGAGCAATACTCATAAATTTGTGTTGAATTTAGGAACTAATGTTCCTTTGTTCGTTAAAAGTAATTTTTTTCTCAAAAAGGGCTTTTAAATGTGTATTATTACATGCCTCGTATATCGAACGTCGCGCGCTCCGTAGGATTCAATGGTAACTCGCCGATGACGTAGCGGGTCGCATAGTCATCACTGGACTGAAAGTGAACCTGAACTATTTTCAACTTGAAAACTTTTGGAATTGAAAGTCTTGAAATTTCATGTTTTACACAGAAAATCCGGTTTTTGGAAAATTTCTCCTAAAAATATTGATAAACCGCATAACAGTAGTTTAAATATATCAATGCGCCATTCGATGATAAAATCGTTCTATTTTTAACCGTTTTTCGTCTAAAATGAAAACAAAGCATTTGACTATAATTTGCCAATAAACGTAAATATATTTGGTGCAAACTGAGTAAGAGAGGCATGTAATAAAAACATTATAGCCCAAACAAGGGACTGTGTACCCTCGGGGCAGGAGACCATTTGCCCTCCTTACGGCGGGCAAATGGTCACCTATCCTCGGGCACATAGTCCCATGTTTTGGCTATAATATATAATATCGGTTACTAGTACTAAATATGTGATAGCGAGGTCTGCGAACGTTTTGGTTCAACGTTAGATCGAAATATTTTTTGGTGAAACTGATTGACTGATTGCCAGCATTGAAATAAAATTGGTATTTTAAGATTTCCGTCGTTGTTAATTATATTGGTCCGACTGAATAAAATTCGTATAATGCGGAAATCATGAAAGCGAGACACAGTCTGAAAATAGCCTGGAAGATCCGTGGCTTGAGACAGCCCGACTTGGAGAGACGGATCTTCGGGTCAAGACATGTATACCTTGTGAAGTCAGTACCAATCTCCTTTAGTACGAAAGAGCATTGCTGGAATGGGACAAAATTTGATTGTAAATGGTTTGGGAACTAATTCAGTGATATTATAAAAAAATAGTCGCAGACTTTCATTTGCCAAGCGGTCATTTTGTGAAGGATTACATTTCTACTTGGATTAGCATACCACGGTCCCTCGGACCGTGAGCATACCTATGATATGATTAGTCCCAGATTTCAGGAGTAAAGCAATGTTATGTTACAAATCACTTGACTCGCTTTGCCTTAATTTTATTAACGATTGTTTCGCCCCTGAAGAAAAAGCCTTATTGATTGATTGATTGATTTATTGATTGATCGATCGATTGATTGACTGACATTTATTTTCAGAACACTCTGGGATGGCGAGATATGGAAATGGGAGAGTTACATGAGAGGCAGACGTCCACTGCTGTACCGGACAAGCAGAATAAAAATTTAACTGACTTTGGGACGGAACATACTCAAGCTGAATTCTACCAAGGGTCAGGATGCGCAAAGGCAAGGTTCATACCATGAACAGTTAGCACGAAGAAAATAAGCAAAAGAAAGTTAGAAGAAAGTGATTGATGAATCTTTTTATCCTTAAAAAGTCTAAAGACAACAGGCAAAACGTCGTCTATTCCCATAAGAGTCTTCTCGGCATATCTTGGACAAAACGGTTTTTTATGAAAGCCCCTCATGTATCAGGTGCAATTTATCATCTCGGCACGAGAACTTTTAAAAGTTATTGACTGCCAAAGAAAAAAGTAGTGGTCATAATGTGATGCCCGGAGTAATATTTATGCAACATCATTAAAGTCGTCAGAGAGTCAAACAACGTTATTACAGCGACTTAAAAAGTATGTAAATATAAAATGATATTCCACGGTAAACTTCCACATTCTCTTAGCGAAGTCTGTTTTTGTTGAAAGTAATAGTTTAAAAGACATAATTTGGGACATGAGTATATCATAAAACTGAACATTATAAACGACTTCAACTCTTGGGACATTCTCTTTTGATGAACTTGAAATGTATGCACGGCTGACACGTGAACGTCATTAGATTTCTTCATTTCGTTGAGCAAATCACTTAAGTCTTTGGATGTTTCTGTTGTATCTAACGAGTGGAACATTCCATGTAAATGCACACGCCAACTCGGATGCGTCTTTGCGACCAAAGTGACGTAATACATACTGGTAGTACATGTAATTTCTTTTCTATAGCGCCCCCTCTCCAGACTCTGAATCCACCAAGTATAACCACATAACGTGTTTTGTCACATAGTCCAAGGGTTTCGATTTCGAAACTGTGATGACATAACTGATATTGTATTAATCTGGATATTTATTCGTTGGTCACCTTGCAACCTTGATGTTTTCTTTAATTTTACACTCTATTGTCTTCACTTACGTATTGAACATCCATTGAAACGGGTCATTCAGTGCATCAACGTAACGTTTACTGAAGGTAGTCACTTGTGCACTTCAATATTTTAGATAAACTTCATAAAACAGATCACCGTTTCGCAAATTGTCGTTAACAGCTTTGACAGAGTAATAATTATATTGCTTTGATCATTACAGAAAGTAGGAGACTGCATCACATCCTTCTCCGATTGGTGTATCAAATACGCAAGACCAATAAGATGGATTCTTTACACAGTTTTCGTTTTGTGTTATTGTGCCTATTTTATCTATTCATGTTGGTATGATTTTGAAGCTGCGCGTGCCTTGTTCATTTTCACTTCACTGGCGCTGCTATACTGGATCTACGCCCTCATACGGGATAGATATGGTGATATCATTTGGAAAAAGTGTATGTTGCCATGTTGCGGGATACTCAGCAAGTATTGGTACATCTTGAAGTGGTAGGTGTTAATCTGAGGACTCATAAATTTACCCATGTTAATGTCATTACGTACTAGTAATGGGAGTAGGTCAAATTGTATATTTTAGTTTTCATATTATTTGAAGGCACTAAGAGGAGAAAGCAAAACTTAATTACTTACTTTCACGTCATTTAAGTGGAATGAACAATTCATGCTGACTAACGAGAAGAAACTTGCTCACAGATTACATCTACACTGCCTAGATTTTGAACCGTGATATATCGAGACATACAGTACTGTGTAATTTGAAATGTTGCTCCACTTTGATCCTTCACACTTTTAACGCGATCGGAACTAATTTGGAAGAATTGGATTTTCATATTTTTCAGATATCTCAAAAGTGTTAGGTGCCCTATAGCTGAATGTTGCAATATTGCAAATTACCCATATAAACAAGTGTATAACGTAAAAAGAAGCAGATAAGCTTACATTTGCAGGTTAAACTGACATTACTTCACCATCCAATAATCCCAAATTAGTTCCAATCGTGTTTTTATAATATCGCTCAAAGGACCATAACTACTATTGTTGCCGTTATAATCATCATCATCATCATCATCATCATCATCATCATCATCATCATCATCATCGTCATCATCAACACCATCATCATCATCATCATCATCATCATCATCATCAACAGCAGCAGCAGCATTACAGTAATAATAATAATAATGATGATGAAGATATTTATTTATTTAGAGTTTTAAATAATTACATTAGCAATCTTCATTTACCTCACAGGCCAGTATATCTGATATTAATTGCCGGACTGATAGCGTTCATAATCTGGGAAGCCAGAGATTACCCTCCGCAGCTGATGTCAGCTTTGGGAGCCTGTGTATTTGTTGCATTTGGTTACATCTTTTCCAAGTACCCAGGCTCTGTGAGTACGAATGTCCACCAGTAAAATAACCGTCGAAATATCGAATGATGCAAATGTATGGATAGGTTAATGGATGGATGGATGGATGGGTTGATGGACGGATGGATGGATGGATGGATGGATGGATGGGTGGGTAGATCGATAGATTTAGATTGGTAGATATCTGATGGATATGTAATTGGTTTGGAGTGTAGGAATATGTACAATGGAAAGCCAGTAGGTTATCTCCGCTGACCTGACTATTCATGAGACTGTGTGTTCATCCTGCAATTATGTCAGTGTACATCAGACACGTACTTCTGTCCTATGGTCTTTCAATCTGTTCAGAGCATGTGATAATAATAATTTGCATTTGAATTTAACAGGTGAGATGGCGTCCTGTCCTCTGGGGCCTGGCCTTTCAGTTTTTGTTAGCACTTGTTATTTTGCGTACATACGTCGGATACACTTTATTTGCCTGGATTGGAGATTTTGTTCAAGTTTTCCTGTCCTTTTCCGATTATGGTGCAGAATTTGTATTTGGAGAAAATTTCCGAGACCATTATTTTGCTTTTGCGGTAAGTATGGGGCCATGAACATGACGTCATAATTAAGAACACAAGTAATTATCAGAAAGCATTCACTCTTAACACACCAGGAAAGGCTTGGAAGGAAAGCAACTAGGAGCTCGCTCCTTGAAACGCCAACAGGTGTTTTCAGAAATTCCTATATACGGGTATTTGTGCAAATGGCTGATTGTAAATTCAAGGTCGACCATATTAAAAAGAATGACATAACACAGGAAATCAAGAAATGAATTTTATTGTAATAGAGTCTTTCATTGACGGTAATGGTGCCAAACCGTTTTACTTTGATAGACTATTGTGATATTTATGGATGATTTTTTGTCGATTGTATTTCTGAATGTACTCAACTATCTCATCCAAAGTGTTTTGGTAAGCCTAAGCCGAAGCGTTTCTTCACGTCTTGCACAAATCTCTCAAAAAAAATCCAGTTCATCTTAACGTACGTTATTCAGAAATTAACGGTTCCACAAGACTCCGTTTGCAGCTTGGCCATTAAAAACTATTGTGTTTCTTTCATTGCGCCATTCGCTAGCAAGTCTCGAGTGACTGTACTGGTCACTGTAAGTTTGTCGTTGTGCTTCTTGAAATATTCACTTGTAAATCTTCAAGGAAGAATGCACCTAGGGGACAGATATTCTGACAAAATCTTACAACACCTTTCTGGTTTAGGCCTACCGCTTTTGGGATTTATTTTGGAGCGCTTGGAGAGAATAAAATGTTTGTCTTCTTCTTTTGCAAATCGACACTTAATTTTTCGTCATGGAGCTATTTCAGAAATGGTGACCATTTTGAATTTCAAATATCGGTAATTTGTAGAAGCAGGGGCTCCCAGAATCACTGGCTGCATAATACGGGTAGCTCATTTTAACCGTTGTGAAATTTCAAAGCCACTGACAATAATGACAGTTAATTACTTGTGGACAAATAAATTCGGACTACTAAGCGTTAAACACATAATGAATATGTTGATGAGTCTGAACGCTCAGCATATTGCTATGAGTTATGATTTTCTACGGTATTTTGGAAAACAGCCAATGAATTGGAGCATTATTGGACGGAACTTGAAGCAATCAGGTCACTTTTCAACGAAATGGAGGGTGAAGCTCGGGGCGAACTTGAGAATACTCGACTTTTTATTCCCCATGTCTTCTTAGCACGCATTCATACCTATTTTATTTCTTGCCGTCTCAGAATGACTTGATGGTGAACCTAAACATTTTTTCCCAACAGGTTCTTCCAGTTACCATATATTTTGCTTGTTTCATCTCAATATGCTTCTACACGGGTATCATGCAATGGGTCATTATAAAGATCGCCTGGTGTTTTGAGAAAACCATGGGAACAACTCCGACAGAATCTCTTAATGCTGCTGGCAATATATTTGTTGGACAGGTAAGATACATCAGTGATTACAAACATCAACCAGCGGCTTTCGATTAACTGTTTAGACTGTTAGCAAGTAGCAAGAGTTTCCAAACCTCTCTACAGTGTTGCTGAGGATTATGGAACGCCGTTGCTGCCTTCTGAGGTTTATTTGCTGTATTTGATGAGATGACATCAATATATGATTTAGTAATGCCTTTATATGATTAGGTCGTGTCAATATATGATTAGGTGACGCCTTTATATTATAAGGTTGTATCAATATATCATAAGGTGCTGTTATTATATAATTAGATGACATCAATATATGATTTAGTAATGCCTTTATATGATAAGGTTTTGTTAATATATAATTAGGTGACGCCTTTATATTTTAAGGTGGTATCAATATACCATAAGGTGCTGTTATTATATAATTAGGTGATATCAATATATGATTTAGTAATGCCTTTATATGATAAGGTTGTGTTAATATATAATTAGGTGACGCCTTTATATTTTAAGGTGGTATCAATATATCATAAGGTGCTGTTATTATATAATTAGGTGATATCAATATATGATTTAGTAATGCCTTTATATGATAAGGTAGTGTCAATATATGATTAGGTGACGCCTTTATATTATGAGATGGTGTCAATATATCATAAGGTGCCCTTAATATATAATAAGGTGACATCAATATATGATTTAGTAATGCCTTTATATTATTAGGTAGTGTCAATATATGATTAGGTGACGCCTTTATATTATGAGATGGTGTCAATATATCATAAGGTGCCCTTAATATATAATAAGGTGACATCAATATATGATTTAGTAATGCCTTTATATGATTAGGTAGTGTCAATATATGATTAGGTGACGCCTTTATATTATGAGGTGGTGTCAATATATCATAAGGTGCCCTTAATATATAATTAGGTGACATCAATATATGATTTAGTAATGCCTTTATATTATTAGGTAGTGTCAATATACGATTAGGCGACGCCTTTATATTATGAGGTGGAGTCAATATATCATAAGGTGCCCTTAATATATAATTAGGTGACATCAATATATGATTTAGTAATGCCTTTATATGATTAGGTAGTGTCAATATATTATTAGGTGACGCCTTTATATTATGATGTGGTGTCAATATATCATAAGGTGCTGTTATTATATAATTAGGTGATATCAATATATGATTTAGTAATGCCTTTATATGATTAGGTCGTGTCAATATATGATTAGGTGACGCCTTTATATTATAAGTTGGTATCAATATATCATAAGGTGCCCTTAATATATAATTAGGTGACATCAATATATGATGAAGTCGTGTCAATATATGATTAGGTGACGCCTTTATATTATGAGGTTGTGTCAATATATCATAAGGTTCTGTAAATATATAATTAGGTGACATCTACATGTGAATACGCAATGCCTTTATATTTCGAGTCAATAACAGTATATGATTAAGTTGTGCTTATATATTGTTAGATCACAGCAATATATGAATTGAAAAGGCCATTATATTATAAGGTAATGTAAATATATCATTTAGTAGCGTCAATATATTATGTGTGCACGCCATTATTATTATGTGTAACGTCTTTATTATTGTACTTGGGCCTCAGCCCAAGTACATTTGTTTTCATTCCGTGGGAAAAAACTCTGTAAGGTATAACCATTCCTGGCTGAGACCAGGGAGGGCAAAATGTCTTGGCTTCATCTTTCTTGGCATAATAAATGGCGTAATGATGTTAACTGAATGGAAGTGCTGCTCTCAGCCAGTCTTGAATAAGTGAGATGTGAATATTAATGCTTCTCTATCTGAGTTTTTGCCACAAAATCTTCTGAATATAATCAAAATGTGCATCGAAATGCAACAATTAATGCACCCTCCGTTTCCTAGGCGATGGCACGACCCTTGCTACACCCACTGGACGAGCCAAAGTGGGAGGGGTAATTTCAGTTTGGTCGAACAAGAGGGCTCGAGACCAGAATTTAACATTTAAACTTGAAACATGTTTAATCGCTGACAAGATGTGGACTAGTGTTAACCGAAGTAAAATTGTGAAAAGGAAAGGTTTTATATCCCGGACACAATGAAAAACATTACGATTGGAAACTGTACCCCCAGTTGAGAATAGTAATGCCCACAGCGATGGAGAACACTTATCCTTGAGCTGAGAAAACCAGACCATCATTTCGAAATAGAGCTGCAGATTCGAGAAGCTCGTTCAAAATAGCTAGGTACACCCCAAAGGGGTGGTTTCGAGTTTTGAGGGCAAATTTCGCCTCCTTCATATAGAATCGTACGTTTGTTTTTCCAGGAGAACACACCATTTGACACAAAATTTGCATGTAAAGGGGTCGCCAGTAAGCACGTGGTCAAATCTGGCATAAGAACAATATGAAATGTTGGGTAAAGCCAGTCCAAAATAAACTGATTTGAACTTTTGTGTTTTGTAATTTATACCACTGCAGTAACATTACCTTTTTTTGACAACATCACACAATGTAATACGTTTTGAAACTGAATAATCCGACGTATTCTGTGTCTCCTTTGCTAAAAAATACGGTATGCCGATTACCATGTAAGGAGATGATGACGTCAAGACAGATTTGTAGTGTGTTTGGTCCTGGATGGTGCACGAAGTTTTGTCAAGGTAGCTTGTGTATTTATTTCCTAAATGGGAGAGATTAGGGTCGATCTAAACGAAGGCCGAAGAATGTTATGATCCTCTAAGCGAGCTGAACTCTAACGCGAATGGTTGGATAATTTGGAGGATGTCTAGAATGATTAGTCTCATTAAGATTATTTGGCGGTCAGTATTGAATTTCAACTGCGTCACAAGTTTGCGAAATGAGTATTCCGTCGAACGGTCAACGAACGATATTTTAGAAATCTGGAGACATGGCACATCGCATTTTTATATTAATATTTTATATTTTACAAAAGATGTAAGAAGCAATGATTTTGTCGAAAATTCTGAAAAAAATATAGGAAGATTTGATCGCGAACACATTTTCACTTGGGGTCAACTAGCTCTGCGTACGATGCTGTGTGTTCCGCTACAGCTAATCGCCCCGCTCACCACAGCCCTGCAAAGACCCGTACGCGTACGTAGGGTCGGTGACTTCAAATCCATTTTGGGACTTGACGTAAAAAGCCAAATTACTGCCGAAATTCAGCGTTCTTGGGCCCAAGTCGTATCCCAGCCTACCTCAGCTACTCGATCGCTTCCAAAATGACAGTCTTTTATTCACTTCTCGTAAATAACCGTCGATGTCGGCAACTCTCTCGCTAGCCCTGCGTACGATGCTGTGTGTTAGCTGTACCACATAGCATCGTACGCAGGGCTAGGGGTCAACAGGTATCTGCTGAAGTGCGGGCTGCGGGTTAACGGTTGCGGGCTGCGGGTTGCGGGCTGCGGGCTTTTAGAATTATGGCTAGATTTCTAATATATGTAATATGGCATTTAGTATATACGAAATAAACCTTTAGAAGGTGTCTATTATCAATAATCATGATCAGGTCTATCGTACAGTATCCCTTTTCCTGCCAAGTCCATATTTCACCATCAGGTCAAGATGGTTAAAATTAATGAAACACAACATATTCCATATGATGTATTTTAACATAATACTGTACATTTGAAGGCTGTTGAAAAATAAATGCTGTAAACTTGATTTTGGACTAAATATGCTATAACAGACCAAACCAAGTGGGTGAAAATACGTCAAGTTTCTGAAAAAAAAATCAAAATCTGCTAAATAAAAGCGGCGATTCCGAGGACCACTTTCTTTATTCCGACCTGCCTGGCCATTACAAATAATTTCGGATCTGAATCACTTTTCTTTCTTGCCATGGATGTCAGTGAGAAATAATACCAGACTGACAAAAAAAATTCGCGCCTCGGAAATGTCGCCACTTATCGCGGAATGAAAATTGTTACATTTCTAGTATCAGGCCATAGGAAGTAAATTCTTTGTAATGCATCCATTCACAATTCGGTTCCAGGGCAACACATACAGAAAATTAAACAATGCCTACTTAAATGCAATGTGTAAGTTATAGAAAGATTTGACTTCAAAAAGCGTAGAAGTGATGTGTATTTAAATGCCTTGTATTTTTCATGAAATCTTTAAAAAGAAAAAGACGTACAACAAAGGACTTAGTTTACTTTGCCGTTTCGGTTCAACCGAGGTCGCGACCGCAGAGAACGACATTCCGCTAACATTTTACGCGAGAATTTCAGCGGGAAAAACACACCGGTGCGTTGACTTATTTTCAGGAATCGATCTAATAGGAATATTTTTGAATGAGTTTGTGTTCTGTAGCTCTCAATAATTGTGTATCTCTTAATATCATGAACGTGGTATGACTTGCACCTGCAGTATGATAGTCGCTCCATGCATTTGATCTAGCGTGACTATGAAAAGTTTCCTAGGACTATTATCGTGTTCACCACAATAGAATAATTTTAAACGGCATTGAAACGATTTTGAATATTGTGCTTTTATCGGCGGTTGAACTAATCTGAAGTGTGAGAAGGGCATGGCATTCTATGAAAAAGTAACAAATTATTAGGCGTGTCCAGTTTCAACGAACTGAAGTTCATCTCCCAGTTCATCTGTGCTGTCAACGATCCGAAACTTACTTTTAAACTATCCATCCTAATCATAACATAAAAAGTTAATATAGCGAGTTGTTGTGAAATCTGTCTTGTGCTCATATTGTTACTCATCCGTGTTCAGTCATATCATTTCGAAAGCTTCGATCGGCAGTGCGCTGTGCAACGGCGAATGTTGGATGGGAAATGGACTGTTCTGACGTTGGTGGCGCTTTACCAGATGTAAGCTGAAATAACGGCATTATTCAAGAAGTTCACGGCTTTTATTCCATAAACAAATACATCTAGATACTATTTTGGCATTTATTCTAACTACTACCGAAAATGATACCGAAAATCACGCATTTTCTTATGCCCGCAACCCGCAACCCGCAACCCGCAAAATAGCGCATCCGGGGTCAACATGGGGTCGCAGCCATGTTGCCTCAAAACTTATTTCTGTCTGCACTCAAAACTCAAAAATGTCGGATATGAACCTGAAAAATCGATGCAATTTTGTCAAACTTCGGCGAAATTTCAGCATATAGACAAAATTTCATCTAGGTAACTAGGTAAATTTACTGAAATTTGATCGACAAATAATCCTGAGCTTGAACGTGACAGCTCGCCTTCTCCGGGAAGTCAAGTATCCAGCTGCTCACACACAGTTGCCCATATGGCCAGGTTTATGAGATTGTTTTCAAGCGACGGCGGCAGACCGTACGGGGCTCTGGATATGAACCTACCGCCGGTGTAGCTGTAATAACTGTTGCGTTGTTTTTAGTGCCCACGGACGAAGTCCTGGGGGAGTTATAGATTTGGTCATGTCAGTCCGTCCGTCCGTCCGTTCACGCAGATATCTCAGACATGCCCTGGTCAATTTATTTCAAACTTTGCACAAGAATAGTACCCAACCCCATACAGATGCACGTCGATTTGTTTCACAATGCGATCGAATTTGGCCGTGTTAGAGGACTTTTTAGTTTACACCTCCATAGACTCCCATGTTTAAGGCAGTTCTCCATAGACTTTCATTTATAAGGCCAAGAAAAATAAAAATTTAGTTTCTCATCGTATTCATATTGCCTAAAGGATGCAGTGACACAGTTTTTTGTCCCCACGGATAAAGTCTAGGGGGCTTATAGATTGGGTCATATCCGTCCGTGAGTCCATCAGTGAGTCCATCGGTTCACGCAGATATCTCAGACATTTTGACAAAATATCATGTGACCTTGGTGACCTTTGACCTCAAATATACATTATTGTCCATAACTCAGTAACCACAAGTGCTAAACCTTTCATATTTGGTATGATGGGACACCTTATGACGTCACATATTGTACCTCATTAATTATGCGCATATCTAATTTTGAGCGAGCCAATAGAGCTAGAGGTCTGATTTTTGGTATATAGGGATAAGTTAACAATATAATTTGTTTGACAAAACGTCACGTGACCTCAATGACCTTTGACATCAAATATACATATTTGTCCACAACTCAGTAACCACAAGTGCTACACCCTTCATATTTGGTATGATAGGACACCTTATGACACCATATATTGTACCTTATTAATTATGCACATATCTAATTTTGAGCGAGCCAATAGAGCTAGAGGTCTGATTTTTGGTATATAGAATAACTTAGCAATACAATTAATTGACAAAATGTCACGTGACCTCAATGACCTTTGACATCAATATATATATTTGCCGCAACTCAGTAACCACAAGTGCTACACCCTTCATATTTGGTATGATGGGACACCTTATGACACCACATATTTTACCTCATTAATTATTCGCATATCTAATTCTGAGCAAGCCAATAGAGCTGGATGTCCGATTTTTGGTATATAGGGATAACTATAGGGTAGAAATCTAAATATGCCCATCTAAATATTAGACATCTACCATCGAGAACAAAAGAAATTTGCTGTAATTTGAATATTTAAGGAGTTTAAGCAATTTCACTATAAATAAAGAACCCCTGCCTCAAACTCCACAAAAGTTGCTAGACATATTTTGCCGTTGTCATGCCATTGCTTCGTTTAATAACCAGTTAATCAAATGCCTAATTGACAGGAGGAAATTCAAGACCATATTTGAATAGTAGTACAGTCCTCAAAATTACTCTATCTCGGCCCAAGTACTCATTGCCTTCAGCAATACTGCCTTGTTATGTTTAAAGTCATTATATGATTATATAGAGGGCGCCCGCCTTCGGACACTTCCTTTGAGCGTGCAAACTTTCATTCGCTTTGCCCGACGCGTGAGTTCCTGACATATGTACATCACTCAAATCTCAATGGATGGAACGGATTTTATGGGAGTTGGGACTTGGAAATGTCTTGCAGAAATTCACAGACGAATGAGTCGATCCTTAAGTAGTGATCTCATCATCAGATGGACAGTTGGAGCGTCTTTGCGGGAGTACGATTGGTGATCGTTCAATACTCCTGTGTAAGTGCGAGAGCACAGTTGCACCGGACGAGAGTGCGGCGCAAGTGTAAGTGATCCCATCGCTGCTAGCAGTGCAGGTCTACAGTCAAATTTGCGACGAGATGTATCGTATTTGTCGATATGTCGTATTTCTGCAGTAAACAATGTAAGACCATGGAGGTAGCAGTCTACCTCCATGGTAAGACGAGGGCGGACACGGCGGGAGAGACGTCAAACATGAAGTTCGATCTTGGATTTGACGGTAACATTCTTGTGTTTAGCTGATCGAAATACAGCTGTATTTGTTGTGTTTAGCTAAACACAAGAATATTGCATTCCACGATCTAGTCGTGGAAACGCAGCTATCTTTTGGCTGGGTAGACAAGCGTGCGTCGCTATGCGGGTCATCAGATGCAGATGGTCAACGCCGTGGCGGTGTTGACCTTTTGATGATCCGCATAGTGAAGCACGCTACCACGCCAAAATATGGCTGCTTTTCCACAACTATGCACGATCGAACTTATGTTTGACCACGGTCCCTTGGTGGAAGGACTGTGGTTTGACGTCTCTCCGTGTCCACCCTCATCCGACATTGTTTACTGCAGAAATACGACATGTCAACAAATACGATATATTTCGTCGCAAATTTGACTGTATACCTGCACTGCTAGCAGCGATGGGATCACACTTGCGCCGCACTCTCGTCTGGTGCAACTGTGCTCTCGCACTTACACAGGAGTATTGAACGATCACCAATCGTACTCCCGCAAAGACGCTCCAACTGTCCATCTGATGATGAGATCACTGCTTTAGGATCGACTCATTCGTCTGTGAATTTCTGCAAGACATTTACAAGTTCCAACTCCCGTAAAATCCGTTCCATCCATTGAGATTTCAGTGATGGTTCCCCTCAGGAACTCACGCGTCGGGCAAAGCTAATGAAAGTTTGCACGCTTAAAGAAAGTGTCCGAAGGCGTGCGCCCTCTATATAATCATATAATGACTTTAAACATAATAATAAAGACGTTACACATAATAATAATGGCGTGCACACATAATATATTTACGCTACTAAATGATATATTTACATTACCTTATAATATAATGGCCTTTTCAATTCATATATTGCTGTGATCTAACAATATATAAGCACTACTTAATCATATACTGTTATTGACTCGAAATATAAAGGCATTGCCTATTCACATGTAGATGTCACCTAATTATATATTTACGGAACCTTATGATATATTGACACAACCTCATAATATAAAGGCGTCACCTAATCATATATTGACACGACCTAATCATATATTGATGTCACCTAATTATATAATAACGGCACCTTATGATATATTGATACCACCGTATAATATAAATGCGTCACCTAATCATATATTGACACGACCTAATCATATAAAGGCATTACTAAATCATATATTGATGTCACCTAATTATATAATGACAGCACCTTATGATATATTGATACCACCTTATAATATAAAGGCGTCACCTAATCATATATTGACACTACCTTATCATATAAAGGCATTACTAAATCATATATTGATATCACCTAATTATATAATAACAGCACCTTATGATATTTTGATACCAACTTATAATGTAAAGGTGTCACCTAATTATATATTAACACGACCTTATCATATAAAGGCATTACTAAATCATATATTGATGTCATCTAATTATATAATAACAGCACCTTATGATATATTGATACCACCTTATAATATAAAGGCGTCACCTAATCATATATTGACACTATCTAATCATATAAAGGCATTAACTAAATCATGTATTGATTTCACCTAATTATATAATAACAGCACCTTATGATATATTGATACCACCTTATAATATAAAGGCGTCACCTCATCATATATTGACACGACTTAATCATATAAAGGCATTACTAAACCATTTATTGATGTCACCCAATTATATAATAACAGCACCTTATGATATATCGACACCATCTTATAATATAAAGGCGTCACCTAATCATATATTAACCTGACCTTATCATATAAAGGCATTACTAATTCATATATTGATGTCACCTAATTATATATTAAGGGCACCTTATGATATATTCATACCACCTTATAATATAAAGGCGTCATCTAATCATATATTAACAGGACCTTATCATAGAAAGGCATTACTAAATCATATATTGATGTCACCTAATTATATAATAACAGCACCTTATGATATATTGATACCACCTTATAATATAAAGGCGTCACCTAATCATATATTGACACAACCTAATCATATAAAGGCATTACTAAATCATATATTGATGTCATCTCATCAAATATAGCAAATAAACCTCAGAAGGCAGCAACGGCGTTCCATAGAGGCTAGTTACCCGTAGCACTGATAGTACAGAACAGACCAGGAATGCATCAGCGGAAACATTTGCCCCTTTCAGTGCGCAAACTGGTCTCGAATTCCAAAAAACAAAATCTGATTGTTTTAGAACTTGTTACTGTAATATTTTGCGAGGCATGGTTCAAGGAAAAGCGAAAACATGGCACTGATTATATTCTAACCTTTCATTATTTTAGACTGAATCTCCCTTGCTGATCAGACCCTTCTTAAAGTACATGACATTATCTGAACTCCATGCTGTAATGGTCGGTGGTTTTGCAACAATTGCTGGCAGTGTACTCGGTGCATATATTGCCTTTGGCATAAGTGCATCGCACCTTATCTCGGCTTCAGTTATATCAGCCCCAGCTGCTTTGGCAATGGCCAAACTCTTCTATCCGGAAACGAGATTTGACAAAGCTATGGACCAAAGTGATGTCACAAAGCAACTGCAATCTCCGTAAGTAAACATAACAGATACACTATGTCGTAGGCTTTTGACACTACATCACGGTCCCTCCACAAAATATCAGCTATGATATGTAAGCCACGGTCCGGACCGTGTGTAAGCTTATACGCGATGGCTGTAGAATGGCACCAAAAGCAGACTCTGACACGTTCTCCTGGCATTTTATGAATTACAAAGTGGATTTATGCCATGTAGAATTATTTTCAGTTAACTGTTATTTCAAAGAGTGATACTATTTACATACTGATAAATTGGAATTAAATTAATGTCCTCTTAGATTTAAGTTTAAACTCCAGATGTAGTCTTGATTTCATGCAATTCTAGATTCAGCAATCAACATTATGGACTGGGCGAGCTTTATACATGTTATATATGAAAAGCCAGCTTGGTTAAGGTAGTGTTCCTCAAAAATGAAATTCATATAAAGATGAGACTGAGTGGTTTGGGTGCTGGATCTCGGGTTGCTTAGCAACCTGGAATGTAACGTTTGCAATCCCGTACATGTTTTGTCATGTTATCTCTTCTGAACAATAGTGCATCTCATTTTTACTCTAGTGAAGAAAGGAATTTTTTAGAAGCTGCAGCAAATGGTGCTTGTCAGGCTGTCCCTTTGGTTGCAAATATCGCAGCAAATTTGATCGCTTTCATTGCCTTACTGGAATTGTTCAATGCTTTTCTTGGATGGGCGGGTGGAATGGTTGGCGTTCCACAGCTTAGCTTTGAGGTGAGAATACTGTTATTAACACCAATGTTGTTTTTTCTCTCAATTTGTTTATTCTTCAATCAACAAGAACGCGCAAAAAACATGAAAACAACATAGGAATGCACACAGAGATAAATGCACAGCTCAGTGTTTCTCTAGTATTTTTGTATAGTAACAGTTCTGCGGTATGACTTTTGTGCAGCAATGCACAGTTTTGACAGCTTAATATGACAGTGCCATATGTGTGCAGTTCTGAATGGAATGTTAGTGTCAATTATTTTACAGTTCTGTTTTATACAGCACTGTGTAATGAACTATCGTCGCGTATTTTTGCGGAATTTTTTCATTTTGTTTCCTCGTCAGCAGAAAATGAAGTTGACGGGGCGGGTCTGAATTGACGCGCGCGAGGATGAAAAACGAACTTTTTATTTTTCTTTGCTTAATCGCATGACAAATACAGAAACTTGCAAAATTATTTAAAACAATCACTGATATTTCTCCCCACTGACCAAGATAAAACAATACACAAAAGATTAAGCTTATATACATATGCAGACAATGAAATATGATAGTATGACATGCTACCAACAATAGCTATATGAATATATATATGAATATATATATATATATATATGAATATATATATGAATATATTTTTACGGTGAAGATATAGATGTTTACATTTAGTCCCCTCAAAAGCACTTTAACCGATGCTGTTTGTATTTCATCTATGGTAGAAGTACTGGTAGATCCTTAGTCGTTTTACCAGCAGTATACTGCCAGTCAACGGTAAAGCAATCATTTACCGGTCAGAATTTTGGATATATGCGTAGTACTGGCAATCCTTTGACGTCTTTCCAGTATAATTGCACCACTCAATTACAGTGAACAAATAGATGAATAGTTTCACTGAATATGATGCTAGTTCAGGAATAATATCATACCGTGAACCATCATCGATCTCAAAGACAGACAGACAGACAGAAAAGTCAAGCTGATTGCTTTGCATTAAGGAGGCAAACTTGCAAGTACTGTTGAAAGAATAACGCATTATTTTCAACAGTACCTGAATTGCTATAGGTATTTGTGACACAGGGAGATCCTATTTCCAAAGGTTTTCAGCTCATGGGGTTCTATATTGAGATAAGTCTATGTACATACATACATACATACGTACGTACGTATATATGTATGTATGTATGTATGTATGTATGTATATATGTATGTATGTCCATTGGCTGTAAAATAGGAACTAGGTTTCTTCAAATAATGATGAAATTTGCATATTGAAAATTCTTTGGGAAATTTCATCATTTTTTGTCAATCCAATGCTTTTAAAAAACACTTTAGATTCCAATATTTGGCACAAATATAATGTTTTTATCAGCAAAATGAAGTCAAACGTATGTATGTATGTATGCATGTATATTGATTCTAATTAAATGGGAGCACTATTTTTGCTACTATTTTTAGTGTTTAATAGCTTCATGGAATATTTGTGTGGAATACTTCTTTCAATACATGTTTTTTTCAGATTGTATTACATGATGTTTTAATTTTCACTTTTTACAGCTAATTTGCTCTTATCTATTTGCACCTGTTGCACTTCTTGTTGGCATCGAGCCAGCCGATTGTCAAATAGTGGCAGGTTTGATAGGAACCAAACTGTTCATAAATGAATTTGTGGCCTATGAGAAACTATCAGAACTAATTTACAATCGGGAAAATGGCCTGGAACCTCAAATTTCGGTAAGTCATATACTATTGATAGCTTAACACTGTAACACAGAATTGTTTAAATGATGTTGAAATCTGTATATGATAATTTTAGGGACAACTTTTCCATTTTTGATCATATACCATTTTCTCTAATACAGCTTGAGTAACAACAACCATGAAAGGAACTTAAGTTTGTCATCTACCTTATTTGACTGTAAAAGAAATATATGATTTTTTGTACATTACAAATGGAAATGCCTCGTCTTTGTGTCCCATTCATATTCTACATAATATACCAATTTAGGCAATGGTAGTTGAGAAAGCATTAGAAAAAAGTTAGTGATCCTTTTTGTAATCACTTAATCAAATACTCTTCCGACTCCCCGGCTCAATAAATGGTGCTAACATAGATAAACTTGAATAGTGTTTATTCACTTCCAGCTTTGCCAATCATCAAGACCGGTCCGTCCCACCAACCCACCCATGCATACAATCCCACTGACCTACTCATCCTTGTCATGTTTTATTTTATTAAAGGGGGCGCTGCACCCAACAAAGCTTATTTTGATCAAAAATCACTTTTTTGCAAATAGCACCATTGGAACTAATTTGGGATAATTGGATGGTGAAGTAATGTCTGTTTAATCTGCAAATGTAAGCTCATCTGCTTTTTAGTCCCCGCCCGAACCGACGAAGTCGGGCGGGGACTTGTAGATTGAGTGGCGTGCGTCCGTGCGTCCATAGTGATATCTCAGACATGCCTGGACTGATTTCTTTGAAACTTGGCCGCCTTTTTGTTTCATGTCGGTGGGCATTATGCAGCTTTAATACGGACTGATTTTATTTTAACTTAGCGCAAAGACAATACACTATAACACAAACATCTAAGATATGAACAATGTGTGGAGATGCTTTCCTGTATTACATTGATAAATATTCAAGGACTAATTCTTAAATTGCGATGACAAAATAGATTTATTACATTTATGGTTGACAAGTTTTACATTTATGGGTGATTTTTTACTACATTTTATATGGTTACCATTTATTACGATTATGGTTTGTGTTTTTTGTTACATTTATGGTCGATTTTTGTCACATTTATAGGCGATATTACATTTATGGGTGCATTTTATTACAATTATGCTCGTTACATTTATGGAGATTATTACATTTATAAAGGTTACAGGGTTCACCTTTTAGCTTGTCAAGCAGTCGTAAGTTGCTTGATAAAGAAGTGTTGATTTATGCAAATGTATGCAAATCACCCGATTTCCTGGCTTCTCATTTTTCCCAATTTCAAGATTTCCAAAGAATTTTACTTAATTCTGGCGGGGTCAAATTTTCTGAAATTTTCACATTATGTTCTTTGGCTAATTGTACTCAGCGAATAGCGAAATGACGAAATCACGATTTTTTCAAATTGCACAATGAAGAAATAATGATACTACACATAGAGAAATTACCTGCCACCTAGAGTACCGGTATGCTGTATAATGAATGTTAAGCCGAAATACCCGGGGTGCACACTGCAATCTGCACGGTGGATTCCAAAACCCATGTGTATGCCGTGCAGGTTGGAAATTGATACGAAAATCTGCTGAGTTTCATCTGAACAAAGTCAAATTCAATGAATCTGCACATGTTTTGATTCTCAACATCGAAGTTTAGCACCGAAAGTACGATAAATTCGGCGAAATCGCGCGATCGCGAACCCGGAAGTTGACAGCGCACAAAACCACGTATACCTCGAGGCTTAGGGACAGACCATTAGATTTTGGGAGGGGGTGGTCACGATCGGATTGTGAAAAAAAAATTGTACAACTGAAAATTTCAAATTTTCTTTTTTTTTCAAATGAGAATAGATGTGCAAATTATTTTTCTGAGTCTTGCAGATTTATTTTACTCAATTGTGTTCTAAATATTTTGTTTATTTTGCAATGTAGTGTACGTGTGAAGATATCCCCCCCCCCCAACTTTCTGTTTTGATTTTTTTTTTTCCGTTTCTGACCACCCCCTCAAAATATCTAAAGATTTGTCCCTTAGATCTCTTGTACCAAGATAAAAGTGTTTTGCGTAAGCGTGCACGCGTACACGTAGTTTGGCAGGAGTATGTGATAAAACGGTGGCCAAACAAATAAACTAAACCGACAATGGTATCATTGCTAATCAGTGCCTTTTCTCTATACTGCAAAACACATGCCAGTAATAAATTTGTTGTGGTCGAAATACTATTCATGTGACAGAAAATGACTTTGGTCAGTTTGGAAAAAAACATATGCCAGCTGTTTGTTCAGTCACTCGAGAGCGATGTTCAACATGGCGTTTTACATGCAATGTTGTACTTGTAAGAGTAGGAGACGATTATAAAGCATACTCTAGGTGGCAGGTAATTTCTCTGTGCGTTGTTTCTTTATTTGTTTATTTTGATATTTGGAAAAAATCGAAAATCGTGATTTCGCCATTTCGTCATTTCGCCATTTTGCTATTTCGCCGAGTACAATTACCCATGTTCTTTAAATGTTATAGAACACAACAACAATAAAGTTCTTACATTTTGAATAGGAGGCATTTTAATTTTGCTAATCATGTTTTTAATCACTTGTTTTGATTGTCACTTTTTCAACCCATGCCATTTTAGAATGAGAATAGATAATGCAAAATAAAATAGTCGTTTTTACTACATATACCACAGGGGGCTCTTCAACCTTGTTTTACGTGTGTCTGTGTTTGTTTGTGTGTGTTTGTGTTTGTTTATTTGTTATTTTTAATAAAATAACAGTGAAAAGCTCTTTTGTTTATATTTGTTAATAAAGAGTAGTTTAGTGATTTATTTATTTATTCATTTGTTTATTTGTATGTATTTCCGATGGTTAGGGTTAGGGTTAGGGCTAGGGTTAGTCACTCCCCCATATATGTAAAGTAAAGTAAAGTAAGCCTTTATTGAAATCGTATCCCAGTTGGGATCTTGATCATAAAGTACAATAAAGGTTTTGCAAAAACAACAATGAAAGAGTATATATAATATATATATAAATATAGATATCTATACATGAAGTCAACATATTAAAGGTTCATAAATAGTTTACTTTGTCTTTTTCATTTTGTCTTGTCTTAGTTTAAAACATGTATGTATGTATTTTCCCAATTCACATAGTGATGCTTTATCTGTCCTTGAAAAGATGCTTACAAGGTCTTGTGTGCCTCTGAATGCGTTTTTACAAATGTTTAGTTTACTGAAAAAATCATGCCTAATGTTTGTGTATCCTTTGCAATGAAAAAGAAAATGTATCTCATCTTCTACTTGTTTGTTTTGGCAAATTGGGCATGCTCTGTCTATGACATCAAGGTTTCTATATCTACCTGTTTCTATGTGTAGTATGTGTGCACTAATGCGTAACTTGCACAGGGCTGACCTGTGATCTGGGTTTTTTATAATATGAAGGTAGCTTTCGAGAGAGAAATCTTTTTTCAACTCTCTGTATGTGCGAAGTTTATTTTTATGGTGCCCTTGTCTGGTATCATCATGAATCAATTCAAATGCACATTTTTCAAATAGCTGTTTAACTTTTACATTAAAATTAGTTTTAAACTGTTTGTCATTTTCTATCTTTACATTCATGGCATCTCCAATATTTACGAGCAGCAACGATTGTTTAATTCCTGACACCCAATTATCTGTATGTGCATTGTCCAGTTGACAACCCAGATCATAAGCCTCACGAGTCAGTGTTGTATCTGCTTTCTTACTTATTTTTAACCAATATTTGACCATTTTGTGTTATGCTTGAAACAATTAGAGGATATCTACCAAGTTCCATTAAACATGCTATGTTGGATGCTTTGTTATTCACTTTAAGTATGTGCTTGCAAAATTTAATGTGCAACTTTTCAATTGTGTTTGTTAAGTTTGTGAGTATGGTTTTTGCATTTGTGCATATGTCTGCAGTCCATACTTCTGTACAGTATAGCAGAATAGGTTTTATCATGGCATCAAACATTTGTAAATGGACCTTAATTGGAATATTTGACTCTGCAAAGAGTAACTGTCTCAATTTAAAACATGCCTTCATAGCTCTGTTTTTCAAATCAATTTGTGCTCTGTTTAGTTTTCCTGTAATATTTAACTTTATGCCAAGGTAAGTATATGTTGACACATTTTCCAACTCATTACCATGTATAGTAAATTTAAATTTGTTGAAAATTTTCCCCGATTTGTTGAAAACCATGATTTTTGATTTGAGAATGTTTATGCCTAAATGCCATTTTTCACAATAATGCCCTATTGAATTTATAGCATTCTGTAGCCCCGTAGGTGTCTCAGATAGTAGAAGTAAGTCATCGGCATAAAGTAGACATGATAAAGTACTCCGTAATAAAGTTGGTGGGTCATTGGTGACACAATTAAGCGAATCTTTTATGTCATTAATGTATAGGTTAAAAAGCAGTGGGCTTAAGCCGTCACCTTGCCTTATTCCTCTCTCCATGGGAAACTGTTCAGTGAGTCCCTCTTTCACCCTAATGCAACCCTTTGAATTTAAATAAATTGACTTAATGATGTTATAAAATTTCCCTGTGATACCATACTTTATTAATTTGTGTAGAAGCCCCACATGCCAAATTGAATCAAAGGCTTTCTGAAAGTCTATGAAACAGCCAAAGATATATTTCCCCTTACTCAGATACTTTGTAAGTAATTGTTTTAAAACAAATATATGATCACATGTACTAAACTCTGGCATAAAGCCAATTTGTTCCCTAATTATAAGGTTTTCATTTTTAATATGAGTAATTAGTCTTTGTTTTAGAACTGATGTAAAAAGTTTACTAATTGTACTTAGCAATGTTATCCCTCTGTAATTTCTCGGGTCATTTTTGTCTCCTTTTTTATATATCGGTACAATAATGCCTGTGTTCCATGCATCAGGAAAGTGACCGCTAGCTAAGATTATGTTGAAAAGGGTTTTGATTTGTTTAATTAATACATGTCTACTTGCTTTTATCATTTCATTTGTTATTTTATCCATACCTGGGGCTTTCCTGTTCTTTAAAGTACTGATGGCTTTTTGAATTTCTAATTCAGAAATGGGTTTGTCCAAAGCTGAGATCTGTGTTCCCAGCCTCTGTTGATCTATCATGACATTCTCATCTATTAATGGCAAATCTACCTTTGTATTAAGTGCCTTAAAATGACTGTACCACCTTTCTTTTTCAATTGGTGTGTGTTCACTGCTATTATTTTGTGAATCTGATTTCAACTCATTAATCAGCTCCCAGTACTTATTTGGGTTTGATTTCCCCAAGCTGTCTAATTTGTTTAAAATCTGACTTTTAAATTCTCTTCTCTTTGTTTTAACTAGACGTTTATATTGTTTCTTTAAATTGTAGCACGAGCTCCGTAATTCAGTATTATATGGGTCTCTGCTCAACTTAGTTGATAATTTGTAAACATCATTTTTTAAATTACCAAGATCATTGGTATACCACTTTGGTTTCCTAGAGGTGCTTAACTTCTTGCCCTTTTGTTCCTTTTTTTTCCTTATAATGCGTTTATGGAGACTAGCTCCTGCTGTATATATTATCTGTATTATCTGTATATATATATTATCTGGTAATTTAGAGGGAGTGACTCACCCTAGCCCTAGCCCAAACCCTAACCATAACCCTAACTTAAGCCTAAACCTAACCCTAACCATAGGAAATAAATACAAACAAACAAACTAATAAATAAATAAATCACTAAACTACTCTTTATTGACAAATATAAACAAAAGAGCTTTTTGCTGTTATTTTATTAAAAATAACAAATAAACAAACACAAAGACACACAAACAAACACAGACACACATAAAACAAGGTGGAAGAGCCCCTGTGCATATACTCTTCTTACAAGTGAAATATTACATTTCAGTTAACAGTGTTAAGTTTTTGACTTAAATTACTTTTTATCATTAATACCGAAATTGAGGTTTTTTACCCCAAATATACATCCCCTTCATCGTTCAAGTATACTATTGCTACCATACTAAACTTTAAATTCTCTGCTTTTTGAAAATACATAGTATGAGGGAGTTTCCTTGTCATCTTAGATGAGAAATATTCCTTTGAAAAATGTGTTGGCAACATGCAGCTCCACCTTAACGTGTCGTTGCCTGCCCTGCAATGTTCAAGTTCTTACAATTTGATTTCACACAGCTGTCCCTTACCCTATGACACGCTGCCTTTGTCAGCTCTGCTGTCAGAGAAGTGAAGCTTATAAGATGATTGTTGGCTGTCTGTTAGTGTCCTCTGTCTTTTTTGCATTTTTTTCTCCAAACCCACTGTTTACAATATTTTATATTTTAGGAACATTATTTCTCTCAGGATAAGCAGACTTCGATTTTTTCAAATGATGTTAAAATTTGAAGATTCAAATTTTTTGGGTTACTTTTCAAATTTTTGGTCAAAATATATTCTGTGACATCACTGGTCAACTGGCCTTACACCTTTGACATTTAGTATATAGCATCTTAAGTATAGCATTAATAATCTACATTAAAGTGAGCATAAACCATTCGTCTTTAAATGTTTTTAGAATTTTTTATTTCATTTTTGCTACATTCTTCATAAACCATCTTTCCTGAAACTTTTCCAATAGCTGTCAACATTTTATTTTGTAAATGCAAGGGATGACCTCATTTACTTTATTCAGATGGTGATGAAATTTGCAAATGAAAATCTTCAAGTTCTTGGCTAGTTTTTAGCTCCGCTGTCAGCGACGCGGAGCTTATCAAATAGGTTGATTTTCCGTCGTCATCCGTCGTCGTCCTCTGAAACTGCGAATCCAATTGCTTTGAAATTTAATATGCAGTTCACTTGGGGTGACCACACTTAAGTTTGTTCAAATTGTGGTGAAATTTGCATATTTGTATTTTTGGGCAATTTTTGGTGTTTTTGGTAAAAAAATCTTCTCTAAAACCGCTTGTCCGATTGCTTTGAAATTTGATATGCAGTTTACTTAGGGTGGCTATAGTCAAGATTTGTTCAAATCGTGGTGAAATTTGCATATTTGTATTTTTAAAGCAATTTTTGTCATTTTTGGTAAAAAAATCTATAAAAATCTTCTTCTTAAAAACTACCAGTCAGATAGCTTTGATATTTGGTACATATGTCCCTAGGGATGATCTATTTCAGATTTGTCCAAATTGTGCAGAAATATGCAAATTTGCATTTTAAGGCAATTTTTTGCCATTTTTGGTCAAAAAATGTATTTCTCAAAAAGTACTGGTGTAATAGTTTTGAAATTTGGTATACACGTTTCTCTAGATGAACTGAGTAATATATATTGAAATTATGAAGAAATCTCCAATTTTGTATTTTGGGGGCAATTTTTGCCATTTCTGGTCAAAAAATGTGTATTTCCAAAACTATTCATCTGATAGCTTTGAAATTTGGTATAGAGGTTCCTACAGATAAACTACATGATATTTATTGAAATTGTGATGAAATCTGCAATTTTGTATTTTTTTGGCAATTTTTGCCATTTTTGGTCAAAAAATGTGTATTTCCAAAACTACTCATCTGATAGCTTTGCAATTTGGTGTACAGGTGTTTACAGATCACCTTAATGATATTTGTTGAAATTATGATGAAATCTGCAATTTTGTAATTTTGGGGCAATTTTTGCCATTTTTGGTCAAAAAATGTTTCTCAAAAATAACTGGTCTGATAGCTTTGAAATTTGGTATACAGGTTTCTACAGATGAGCTCAGTAATATATAATGAATTTCTGATGAAATCTGTAATTTTGTATTTTGGGGGCAATTTTTGCCATTTTTGGTCAAAACGTGTATTTCCAAAACTGTTCATCCGATAGCTTTGAAATTTGGTGTACAGGTTTCTATAGATGAACTAAATGATATTTATTAAAAAATAATAATGAAATCTGCAATTTTGAATTTTTGGGGCAATTTTTCCCATTTTTGGTCAAAAAATGTGTTTCTCAAAAAAAATTACTGGTCTAACAGCTTTGAAATTTGGTATACAGGTTTCTATAGATGAAGTTATGAACTAAATTTGATCTCTTGAAATTATGATGAAATCTACAATTTCATTTTTTGTGGCAATTGTTGCCATTTTTGGTCAGAAAATTTTATTCTCAAAAGACTACTCATCAGATAGCTTTGGTTGACATGTTCTTAGGGATGATCTGATGTGATATATTCAAAGTATGATGAAATCTTCAATTGTGTTTTTTGCAGCTTATTTTAGCCACTTTTTTCTGGCCTCTGCATTGAGCTATCAAAGATTTCCACCTTCTTCATCAACATGTGTCAAAAATAGTTATTCTCTACATAAACACAGCGGAGCTATATCGGCCGCTAGGTCGCTTGTCTTATTCTTGGTTAGATCATTTTATTGCGATTTGCTTCCAAGGTTTGTCACCTTTCAAAGATATATATTTACTGTAAGCAATACCTACTAATGTCAAGGTCGTGAACAGTTCAATATTTGACAATATTTCACATTGTCTGCACTTTATATATCTCTCAAAGTAATCATGAATGAAATAGTATCTCGTCAATTTGTATCAACTACAATCAGATACTGTTCACAATTTTTGAAAATTTAAACAACAGTGGAGTAAGTTGTATCAGCTGCAATTGCTTGTTCAAGTTTTTGAAGTACAATAGCTTGATGATTTATCACACTGAGCCATTTTAATCTTGGCAACTGGATCAGTACTTTAGTTTGATATAAGTAATGTTGAGATTTCTGATTGGAAGTGTGCATTTAGAAGAAGATAACAGATCCAAGTTAGCTACCTTTGATACAGATAATATGCAAAATGGGAGGTACACAAACATACAGAACTTTTGATCGACCTGGCTCTATTATTTCCCAGGTCCGTTCAGAGGTGATTACCACTTATATACTATGTGGATTTGACAATGTCAGCAGTATTGGGATTCAGTTGGGTGGTCTAACACCAATGGCACCATCTAGGAAATCAGACCTAGCTTCCATCGCAGTTCGAGCTCTAGTAGCTGGCACTCTGACATGCTTCATGACAGCCTGTGTTGCAGGTAAGGGAACCATCACTATTTACAGCCTTGGGTGGGGGGCAGGCGTCGGTGGAATTAAATTAGAAATGCCGAAATTTTGAGTAACAACCCCAGCCAACCATGATAATTTCAGTAACCCTCTTCTCTAAGGCAGAAATTTTGACTGAACCACCCATAGAAAAGCTAAATTGTGTAAGCTTTTAAGGATGAATTTGCTCATTTTCAGATGTCTTGTGATTCTTTCTTTCTGTTCCCATAAACCAATTGGTATAAAACAAAAAACTGCAAACTTTTGTAATAATTTTGTCATTATTTACCATCACAAAATAAATGCAGAGTTATGTCATTTGCGGGGTTGCTCATTTTCAAAATCTTCAAAACTGCATGATTGACCCTCTCTTACAATTTGAGTTTATTGGTTCTCTGACTAGACTTATGCAGTTTTGGTCTCGAAATTTGTATATTTCTGTTTTAAAGGCTTTTTTGTTCAATTCTGTAAATAATTTCTTCTCTGAGGCTTCTTGCTCAATTAATTTCAACAATAGTTTGCAATGATATTTCATGATTTCATTTTGGGATGTTCAATCGCGATTAAAATTCTGGAAATGTTTGGGTCTTCTGTATATTTTTGCAGTCAATCTGCTCATTGTTTAATGAAAACTCAATCTAACAGTATTTCTGCGTAAAACCATATTATTAGTTTCTGTTTTTCATATTAGATGCTATGTACTTTTTCGGTTTTTAGCTCCGCTGTCAGCGACGCGGAGCTTATCAAATAGGTTGATTTTCCACCGTCGTCATCCGTCGTCGTTGTCCGTCAACAATTGCCTTCTCCTCTGATACCGCAAGTCCGATTGCTTTGAAATTTAATATGCAGTTCACTTGGGGTGACCTCACTTAAGTTTGCTCAAATCATGGTGAAATTTGAATATTTGTATTTTTGGGGCACTTTTTGCTGTTTTTGGTAAAAAAAACTTCTTCTCTGAAACCGCTTTTCCGATTGGTTTGAAATTTGATATGCAGTTTACTTAGGGTGACTCTAGTTAGATTTATTCAAATCGTGGTGAAATTTGCATATTTGTATTTTTAAAGCAATTTTTGTCGTTTTTGGTAAAAAAATGTTTGAAAATCTTCTTCTTCAAAAGTACCAGTCTGATAAATTTGATATTTGGTACATAGGTCCCTAGGGATGATCTATTTCAGATTTGTTCAAATAATGCAGAAATATGCAAATTTGCATTTTTA
Source organism: Ptychodera flava (assembly GCF_041260155.1). Taxonomy (NCBI): domain Eukaryota; kingdom Metazoa; phylum Hemichordata; class Enteropneusta; family Ptychoderidae; genus Ptychodera; species Ptychodera flava. Next base: position 35,635,354 of record NC_091948.1, read on the forward strand.
AGGCAATTTTTGCCATTTTTGGTCAAAAAATGTTTCTCAAAAAGTACTGGTCTGATAGCTATGAAATTTGGTTTACAGGTTTTTATAGATGAACAAAGTAATATATATTGAATTTCTGATGAAATCTGTAATTTTGTATTTTTGGGGCAATTTTTGCCATTTTTGTTTACAAAATGTGTATTTCCAAAACTATATATCTGATAGCTCTAAAATTTGGTATACAGGTTCCTACAGATGAACTAAATGATATTTAATGAAATTATGATGAAATCTGCAATTTTGAATTTTTAGGGCAATTTTTTCCATTTTTGGTCAAAAAATGTGGATTTCCAAAACTACTCATCTGATAGCTTTGCAATTTGGTGTACAAGTTCCCATAGATGAACTACAAGATATTCATTGAAATTATGATGAAATCTGCAATTTTTGCCATTTTTGGTCAAAAAAATTGTTTCTCAAAACTTGCAAGTCGATAGCTTTGATATTTGGTATACAGGTTCCAAGGGATTATTTTAATATACGATATATTGAAATTATGGTGAAATCTGCAATTTTTATTTTTGGGGGCAATTTTGCCATTTTTGGTCAGAAAATTTCATTCTCAAAAAACTACTCATCAGATCACTTTGGTTGACATGTTCTTAGGGATGATCGAATGTGATATATTCAAATTATGATGAAATCTTCAATTATTTATTTTTGCAGCTATTTTAGCCACTTTCTTCTGGTAACTGAAATGAGCTATCAAAGATTTCTTAGCTTTGGTTGACATGTTCTTAGGGATGATCTGATGTGATACATTCAAAGTATGATGAAATCTTCAATTGTTTCTTGCAGCTTATTTTAGCCACTTTTTTCTGACCTCTGCATTGAGCTATCAAAGATTTCCACCTTCTTCATCAACATGTGTCAAAAATAGTTATTCTCTACATAAACACAGCGGAGCTATATTGGCCGTTAGGTCGCTTGTTCTGTTATTAATTACCAGTTCCAAATGGTCAATATTGACTGTGTTTGGAAAATCTACAATATTCAATGAACAGAGAAAAATCAGGTCATTTTCAATGTTTTGTCTGACAGAATGTGATGTCACATGCTTATTTATCAAACGGCCCTTTGATGATCAAACTTACCTTTGATAATTCTGTATTGTGACCATGATACCACAAATAATCTCCCAGGATCACATGATTGTCAAAGAAATGTTTTTAGGATGTTGTTTTTCATTTACAGGTATGCTGTACACAGATTGGGATATTGGTGATCAAGCTTCCACTGTAGAATTAGTGAATGGGACAGCAGCTATTTCCTATCATGCCATATTTTGAAATGTTAGTCTCAGTTAGGGAAGCTTACACCAAATAAGTTTTTTTTAACTCCATTGATGTTAAATTTTTGTCCATCTGCCTGCTGTTCAAAATTGTCACTAAACTTCTTCTGAGTAGCAGTCTTGTTAGCAAACCAAGTCGTCACTTTATTTTTGGTGTCTGACTTATTAGATTCAGGATTTATCTTTGTCCAGCAGTAAGTGCAGTGCTTTATTGTATTTGAAAGATGAGATGACTAAAAGATTCTTTTGCTGACAATTCATTCTGCAAAAATATTGATGAGCTACGGTGTATGCAAAGATACACTAAATAAGATATGAATGAAATTGTTAAGATACGTCCCTACAAATATCTTCTGAAGTCATGTGTGCAGTTCCACCATTTCATCATGCATTTTGCATTAACAAATATTGTTCAGAGTGACTCCGCTTTTAAAATAATTAGCATTTACAGGGTTCAACAATTGCAAAACACATGAATATAAATCCTGTACAACTTATCAACACATGTACTGTTAGATGATACTTTTGGGTAAGGACTTACTGGTCATTGTAAGATTACTGTGGCATGATGCTCAAGTAGATCTAATGGTGTAATGAAAGCAAAAAGACATTAAAACAATTTCAAAATATCACATTGGACTTTGAACGTCTTGTTTCAAACTAGTGATAGAAGGATCTAGCCAATGTCAGACATATCACCACTTTAAACTTCTTGTTTCAAACTAGTGGTAGAAGGATCTAGCCAATGTCAGACATATCACTACTTTGAACTTCTGTTTCAAACTAGTGGTAGAAGGATCTAGCCAATGTCAGACATATCACGACTTTGAACTTCTGTTTCAAACTACTGGTAGAAGGATCTATCCGATGTCACACATATCACGACTCTGAACTTCTGTTTCAAACTACTGGTAGAAGGATCTAGTCAATGTCACACATATCACGACTTTGAACTTCTGTTTCAAACTACTGGTAGAAGGATCTATCCAATGTCACACATATCACGACTCTGAACTTCTGTTTCAAACTAGTGGTAGAAGGATCTAGTCAATGTCACACATATCACGACTTTGAACTTTTTGTTTCAAACTAGTGGTAGAAGGATCTTTGACCTTGTTTAAAACTAGCGGTAGAAGGATCTAGCCAATGTCAGACATATCACGACTTTGAACTTCTGTTTCAAACTAGTGGTAGAAGGATCTAGCCAATGTCAGACATTATCACGACTTTGAACTTCTGTTTCAAACTACTGGTAGAAGGATCTATCCAATGTCACACATATCACGACTCTGAACTTCTGTTTCAAACTAGTGGTAGAAGGATCTAGCCAATGTCACACATATCACGACTTTGAACTTTTTGTTTCAAACTAGTGGTAGAAGGATCTTTGACCTTGTTTAAAACTAGGGGTAGAAGGATCTAGCCAATGTCAAACATATCACGACTTTGAACTTCTGTTTCAAACTAGTGGTAGAAGGATCTAGCCAATGTCAGACATATCACGACTTTGAACTTCTGTTTGAAACTAGTGGTAGAAGGATCTAGCCAATGTCAGACATATCACGACTTTGAACTTCTGTTTGAAACTAGTGGTAGAAGGATCTAGCCAATGTCAGACATATCACGACTTTGAACTTCTGTTTCAAACTACTGGTAGAAGGATCTAGCCAATGTCACACATATCACGACTTTGAACTTCTGTTTCAAACTAGTGGTAGAAGGATCTAGCCAATGTCACACATATCACGACTTTGAACTTCTGTTTCAAACTACTGGTAGAAGGATCTATCCAATGTCACACATATCACGACTCTGAACTTCTGTTTCAAACTACTGGTAGAAGGATCTATCCAATGTCACACATATCACGACTCTGAACTTCTGTTTCAAACTAGTGGTAGAAGGATCTAGTCAATGTCACACATATCACGACTTTGAACTTTTTGTTTCAAACTAGTGGTAGAAGGATCTTTGACCTTGTTTAAAACTAGCGGTAGAAGGATCTAGCCAATGTCAGACATATCACGACTTTGAACTTCTGTTTCAAACTAGTGGTAGAAGGATCTAGCCAATGTCAGACATATCACGACTTTGAACTTCTGTTTCAAACTACTGGTAGAAGGATCTATCCAATGTCACACATATCACGACTCTGAACTTCTGTTTCAAACTAGTGGTAGAAGGATCTAGCCAATGTCACACATATCACGACTTTGAACTTTTTGTTTCAAACTAGTGGTAGAAGGATCTTTGACCTTGTTTAAAACTAGTGGTAGAAGGATCTAGCCAATGTCAAACATATCACGACTTTGAACTTCTGTTTCAAACTACTGGTAGAAGGATCTAGCCAATGTCAGACATATCACGACTTTGAACTTCTGTTTCAAACTACTGGTAGAAGGATCTATCCAATGTCACACATATCACGACTTTGAACTTCTGTTTCAAACTAGTGGTAGAAGGATCTAGCCAATGTCAGACATATCACGACTTTGAACTTCTGTTTCAAACTACTGGTAGAAGGATCTATCCAATGTCAGACATATCACGACTCTGAACTTCTGTTTCAAACTAGTGATAGAAGGATCTAGCCAATGTCACACATATCACGGCTTTGAACTTCTTGTTTCAAAATAGTGGTAAAAGGATCTATCCAATGTCACACATATCAGGACTTTGAACTTCTGTTTCAAACTAGTGGTAGAAGGATCTAGCCAATGTCACACATATCACGACTTTGAACTTCTTGTTTCAAACTACTGGTAGAAGGATCTAGCCAATGTCACACATATCACGACTTTGCACGACTTTGAACTTCTGTTTGAAACTAGTGGTAGAAGGATCTAGCCAATGTCAGACATATCACGACTTTGAACTTCTGTTTCAAACTACTGGTAGAAGGATCTAGTCAATGTCAGACATATCACCATGACATCCTCCAATTACTCTATCAACTGTTCTGGCAAGCTGTTGATCTCTTCATGTCATTGCTGACTTGGTTGCGGTTTTTTTATGGCAGTGCCTGAGAAATGCATAGCACAGATCAAGAGACCACATGGCCAGTATATGGCTGCGCTAAGACATCAATATATGTCATAGCACAGCAATTGTAATCACAACACTGTGACCCGCATATTGTCATACTGATCAGTGCATTGTTCTCATTAGCAATGTTAAATGACATCTGTTCATGCTTGTTTGTGTAATAGCACCATTACGGGAAGGCTCCATTGACTTAGCAATACCCTACTTCCCTAGAGGATCAATTTCACAGACCTGCCTTTCCTACAATGGCACTACATTAGCACCAGCTGGATTAGATAAACATAACAATGGAACATTCACACCTTGGGGATTAAAAGACTTCTGTTTGTCACCTGAGTTGCTCACGCAAGGACTCGGGTTTCAGGTACCATGCAAGTTAATGCAGCCATCCCCTAATGCTGGAAGTGAAAAGATTTTAACAGAATAGTTTCCTAGTGACCATATTGGGCCTCATTGCATTACTAATTGACATGCATGTGTATACCATAGCACATAATGTCCCTTGACCATCTTTTACTGACAGATATAATTTCATGCATGTCTGTGTGACTGACTCTGGGCTTGAAAGCAAAACAAATGGCTGCTGTACTATTCAGTTGTATTGCAACACAAATTTATCTGCACATATCACTGTACATTGTCGATGTACCAAGTTGGAAGGAAATCCATTTGGATATGTTTCTGTATGACTAATGATGTGAAAATTCATAAACATAGGGCTAATGTCCCTGTAGCTACTATAGACTTGAAGATGTACATACATGTATAATATTAGATTATATGTATTCAGACGAGAAACGATAGCCAGGAGAGAACTGTCTTGTAGGTCCATAATTTCCTAGCCATCAGCTTCTAACAAAAAATATACAGTCAAAAGCAGCTATAAGGGGATGATATCGCCAAGTGTAGTAATGAAAACAATTGATGTAAAAAGTGTAACTGGTTTTTCAAATAAAGGAATGATGATGAACACAGCACACGGATGAATATTTGAAGCAAATTTCGGAACATGCTGTAGATATGTTTTGTGGTTTGGATGGTTGAACTCGCGCATAAAAAATTTGAAACCAATTGGAGAAGCATTTCAGAGAAGCTGTGAATATGCTAGATAAAAGAACTTTTGAATTATTTATAAGTGTCAAGGGTATCGAAGAAGAACTTCTGAGAGACATGTCATAACAAAAATTTTGACCAAAAATGGCAACATTTCCAAAATTTGAACAAATCGGTTCACCCCTATGGACCTACTTGCATACCAAATATTGAATCTGTCTGATCCGCAATTTTGAAGATCTTAAAGGTGTCATAAGTTCAATATATCATATTTAGTTCATCTGTGGGAACCTGTATACCAAATATCAAAGCTATCAGACACGTTTTTTTGAGAAATAATTTTTTTGACCATAAATGGCAAAAATTGCCCCAAAATACAAAATTGTACATTTCATCATAATTTGAATATTATCATATTTTGATCATTGCTATTAACTTGTATACCAAATATCAAAAGCTGTCAGACAAGCAGTTTCGATGAAATAAAGTTTTGACCAAAAACATTCCTTAAAAATACAAATTTGTTAATTTAATCACAAGTTGAGCAAATCTAAGTTGGGTCATCCCTATGAACCTGTACACCAAATATCAAAGCTGTCAGAAAAGACGTTTTGATGAAATAAATTTTAGCCAAAAATGACAAAAATATTCCTTAAAAATACAAATTTGCATATTTCGTCACAATTTGAACAAATCAAAGTTGGGTCATCCCTAGGGAACTGTATACCAGATATCAAAGCTGTCAGACAAGCAGTTTTGATGAAATATATTTTTGACCAAATATGACATAAGAATTTCTTGAAAATACAAATTTGCATATTTCATCACAATTTGAACAAATCTAAGTTAGGTCATCCCTAGGGAACTGTATACTAAATATTTAAGTTATCTGACCAGCAGTTATGAAGAAGATTTTTTACCAAAAACGCTTTTTGAGTAATTAACATATTTTCAATGATATCAAAAGACAAAAAAAAATTCTCATAATCATATTTTGCACCTACACAAGAAATATTGAATCTATAAGTACTGCGGTTCTCAAGATATTTGAGTGGACGGACATCCTCACAAATAGACATACATACATACATACATACATACATACATACATACATACATTATATATATATATATATATATATATATATATATATATATATATATATATATATATATATATATATATATATATATATATATATATATATATATTATATATATATATATATATATATACATACATACAGACTGACGCCAGACAGATACCCATTCCAATAGCTTCTATAGTCTATAGTAGTTAATGAAATGGCTGCCTCATGGGCATATGTGCATATGCGCAATTATACGGTCTCTCTCAAATTTGATCAGAATTGGTATACACCAGTATGGGTTACCAATGATCAACAATAAATGTTGTTTCTACCTGTTCAGTGGAGGAAAATTCTACGTTGATGTTTATGACAATGATTTCTGCACAGTACAACCAGAAAAACAACAAGAAATATTTAAATCAGAAAAACAAGAATGACAAAAGTAATTAAGGTCTGAAACTTTAGATACTGGAGGTCAAGTTTAGCAACATGCATAGCAGAAACAAGCCCCTCTTAGTTTCAGTATAGACGGTCTCCCCCCCCCCCCCCCCCCCCTACTGTCTATGGTTTCAGCAGGTCTGTTAATATGTCACAGTTCATAAACAATGACAGGAAATGACTCAAGATCAGTGGAGTTGGCCGGTTTCTTACTGGCATGCCATCACTCCTGCACATTTGCAGGATTTCACTTTTTCTTACCTCATTTGCACATTTTTGACACTGACGTATTCACTTGAACAAATTCACATCTCAACCCCTGCATCTACCTGTACACCAAATACTGAGATGGTAGCTCTGGCCGTATGGAGCCTTTGTGTGTGACGGACATACATCCACACATACATACCCACAAATATGCAGACATACAGACGCCACCGACTCATCATATAAGCTCTTTTTGGTATTTATATACAAAACCAAATATGAGCTAATAAAATGACATGCATTATAGTTAGCTCTTCATAAGTAAATTGTCCTTGTACCAACACTACATGACATAGGCCATCCAGGCATGTCAAAATACTGGCTGCTAAAAGAGGACAGTTTGACTGAGTTTAAGCCATCCTATTCCTACATCTGGACCTCATCAGCTGTGACTAAAACAGATGAAACAGAGGTGGTTAAAAACAATTCTGACAAGGGCTAATTTGACCAGAATGGGAAACTTTGAGAGCATTAAACCTGGACAAGCAGTTACAAGGGGTGGGTGTCATCTGGAATAGGAAAACTCACAAGGGGGATACTGTTTTTTCTCACACCATGGTGGTTGGGACAGGTGACTTTATTTTCAAATATGACTGCCAAGAAACAAAGTTGATTCTTTGTGTTCTCTGAAGACTTGTGTCTAAAGAGAAGAACATTGTCTGTCCTGTTGACATCTTGTCTTGGTATTCATGTCCACAAGTTTTTTTTACCATAGCTTTTGCAAGCAGAGTGAAAATGGCAGCTTACTGGTTTACTGTAGGGACTGATCAGTTTCTTCAGCCTAAGGTGTTAGGGTTGATCCATGGTGAGGTCACCATGTTTTTGAAATGCTCAATAGGGGAGGGGGTTTCAGGGTCTTTTTCAGACACGGGTTCATAATTGCATAAAATGCATCATACCAACCATGAATTGCATTATTCAGTTGTAGTTTTCAGCACATCGCCCGTCCGATAGGGAACTTCAATGTTGTTATCTTACATTTTTACATGCAAATCAATGGAATTGGCTGATACTGCACTACACATGGAAGTCCCCCAAGTCCCCTACTTTAAATAAATATTATCAATATACTGTGTATAAGGTGGTATATGTATCCCCTTACTGATCATTACTATAATGGCTGCAAATCATGTCCTCAAGCAAGACACAAGACATTTTTTGTTCTTCCCGCCTTTCTGGGCCTGTGCAATCGGTCATTGTCATGATCCCAACATGATCTTAAATTTTGGCAATTTTGTTTCATGATTGCAAGTGTTCAAATGCATTTTTTGGGAATAAACGCAGTGGTATTCAAATGCACTTTTTCTAAGTGAAAATGCCATAGTTTACTCAAAAGTAAGTCGCAGTGGCAATTCAATGAATATGGCAAATCTACAAAATAAAGAGAATAATTTTAAAGCAATTACAGTCCGTGGATTTAGGACAAAAAGAGAGAAGCAGGCAAACAGAAAAAGATTTATTTGGAAACTGTACAAACAATGATGGTGAGAAATCAGCCAAGCATGGGATATATGATGATACTGCAATCAATCGATAAAAATGGTAGCAACACATGAAGAACTCCTTAGTGCTACTGTCAGAGATGCAGAGCTTTTAACAGTGATGGATAGATGGTCACTGCCATTTTTTGCTCACGTGTTGACACACGTGGGCATATGTCGCAGCGATGTCTGTCTGTCTGTGTGTCTGTCTGTCTGTGTACTTAATATCTCAAAAACGGCTCATCAGATCAGAATCAAATCTGGTACATAGATTCAGTTTGCAAATGGTAAGAACTGATTAGTTTTTGGTGGGTGTGGCTTGCTTACTTTTTGCTCATTTGCATAATTAATGATTTTAGAAAAAGTTGAGATATACTGACAACGACTGCACACAATTTGATGAGATTCGCTACAAATGTTGATCACACCAAGATATATCAGCTTTGAAAGATATTAAGGGGTGACGTGAAAGATAATTACTAATTTGCATATTTAATGAAATTTCCTAATTAGGAGTATATATCTGAATTTTCTTGATCAAAATTGACGAAACTTGGTATGCATATTGAAGATACTATGATTTAACCTTATTGAAAGTCATTAAGCATTTTTACTTGATGCAAATCCTAATTTGCATATTTAATGAATTTTTGAAATTAAGGATATCTATTTGAAGTTACACGACCAAAATTGATGAAACTTGCCATGTACATTAAAGATACTATGATAGAACATTATTAAATGTTATTCAGCATTTTTACATCAGCCAATTCCTAATTTGCATATTTTATGAACTTTCCTAATTAGGGGTATATATTTGAATTAACGAGACCAAAGTTGATGAAACTGGCTATGTACATTAAAGAATACTATGATAGAACATTATTGAAAATCATTAAGCATTTGAACTTTAGCCAATTCCTTATTTGCATATTTAATGAACTTTCATAATCAGGGATATTTATCTGTATTGACTGAACAAAAGTTGACAAAACTTGCTATGTACATTAAAGATGCTACGATACGACATTATTGAAAGTCATTCAGCATTTTTACTTCATCCAGCTCCTAATTTGCATATTTAATGAATTTTTGAAATTAGAGATATATATTTGAATTTACATGACCAAAATTGATGAAACTTGCTATGTACATTAAAGATACTATTATGTAGGCTAACATTATTGAAAGGCATTAAGCATTTTTGCTTCAGCCAATTCCTAATGTGTGTATTTAATTAAAGTTCTTAATTAGGGATATATACTTGGATTTATTTAATCAAAGTTGGCATAACATGCTATGACATTGATGATTATACCAGGTTATACCAATATTGGAAGTCATTTCGGACTTAAGTTTTCATGTCAGCTAATTAATAGTTTGCATATCTAATGAGCTTTCAAAGTTTGGAATATATAGTTTGAAGGACTTGACCAAAGGCAATTACACTTGCTATATAAGTGGTGATACAATTATAGCAGTCAAAGAAATTAATTATTTTTATTTCAGCTAATTACATATTTTTATACTTAATGACCTATAGAGTTAATCTGTGGTGAATATTGTTTATTATGTTGATCATAATACTTTCAATGAAGTTGCAAACATGTGGCAAATGTTCAAATTTACATATAACTGCAATATATAATGAAACACGTGAGCATTTACAGTTCATATCTGGTATCTGCTGTCTTCACTCTTCTTCTCAGAAACCACAGCAATAATATAAGGAATCTTTCGTAATTTATATGCAAGTCAGTCAGAATGACTGTACATTGGTTTGTCCCCATGATGTGGATATTTGCATCTGCAAATTTTTGGTGCTAATATTTTTAGTCAAAAATAATTTTTCATTATACCAGTCTGTCATTGGTCTGTGATAACATCCTACTGGACTTTTGAGAAAATTATGAAAGTAGGTCAATTTATTGGGTAACGCCTACAAAGATTGGTTCTTCTGATTATTAAATGTGGCAGTTAAGTTTGGCGATGCACACAAAATTCACTCTCCATCAGATGTCAAAGTATGCAACCAGTATCCATAAAGTGGACAATAAGTCTCTATAACAAGGTAGGTCTATAATCCATGATGACAATTAACTATCAACTGTAAATTGTGTCTAATTTGTCATGTACATCTCTGACATCAGATCAAAACTCGAAGTTATAGAACTTATACAGCTCCATAAGTTGCCTTCAGGTACAACAGAAATAGTCTCCTCCTGTACAATATCACTGTTGCAAATACATTCACTCCTGATAACTTCACAATCATGAATAACACTTTTGTGTAATCAAAATGCATTCTATGTACAAGATTTTATTTCAATCCAATGTTGTTCTTGAGATATTGAAACAACAGATAGACAAAAACACACAAACATGCAGACATCAGTTTGACACTAAGCTTCTAGAGCTTTATATGGAGCTAAAAGTAAACAGACAGGCAAACTGTAAAATGTTATTCAAACATCAGAAACATGGTGCCATGGTAAAACACAAGCCAACGACTGACAGCAATCAATAAGTTTCATTGTGGTCAGTGATAAGAATATGACAAACTCTGGCAATTTCGTGATATAAAAATATTACTTTACTAACATCAATGAATTGAGATATTAGTGTTGCAACACTAAAATAAACATGCACTTTTGAGAAAATAAATTCTTCAAAGTACAGGGATCAAAACAAGCTAACAACTCTACGCAGAATATTGTCAACACAATTTCATGTTACATTCCAATGTATGACGATATAATTTCCGGTACAATAATTTAGGCAAAGTAACTAAAAAGACAGGTCACAATTCAGTTTTAAAATAACTAATTTATAGTCTTCATAAAATAATAACTTAGAAGTGAATAACATGTCTTTGACAGAGTTCTTATTTCAAAGTTACCTTGGCCAGGAGAACAATATATGAGCAACCCCGCTGAACCAATTGACAATACCGGTACATTCCACTATCAGTGGAAGAGCAACCAGCTCACTATCTAATAACATGATAGTTGCCAACCTCACTTTGGAAAGACTTCCAAGTTGTGTTCATTAATCATTAACAACAAACAGAAACTTACTAATTACCATTGTATCAGTCTTTCAGTACTGGAATGAGACATTCACTGTCAAATCTATCCACAAAATATAAGCCTGAAACAGCTTCCTTGATTCCCAACATAAATAGGTTCATATTTAGGGATTGGCTTGATTCTTTACCCTTTAGCTGAAATTCCTAATTTGAATTGGCATTACATACAAGTGAAAGGCGTATCGTATCGATCATGAAATTGTTCAAGTCATAGAAATAACAGAATTTACTGTCCATGAACCAGTGTTGTGCAATACTTACCTGATATCACAGAAAAGTGGAAAACCAATATCACCATCAACTTCAAAACTAGACATTTGCACAATTTCCTCAGAATGTCAAATATCACAATGCAGACAATTGATTAAAATTACAGTTTGTTTGACACTTTCCTAAACCACATGTAAATTTATCAAAATCTAATTATCTGCACCACAAAGTGACAAAGGACTTTGATTGACAGAAATGTGATGTGGTTTCATAAAATAAACTCTTTTTCTGCATCAAGAAATCTTGTTTTAAGTGACATGAAAGAATCTTCATTTCTGTAGAGTTACAACTAGCTCTGCTCCACCTGCTTTTACAAACAACTCTGATCTAACATGATTACAAATGAAAGTATGAAATTGGACTCTAATGCTGACAAATATTTCATAATCAAGAGTTCCTGCAAAAGGTTTCTCCTTTTGGCAAGGGTCCAAAACTTAATCATTGTTTTCTTTTAAAACTTCACTCTGCTAAGTCCATTAACCCTTTCAGGCCTAAACCCCTATATAGGGATAGTTCTGGTCAGCAACAAGAAACTCAGGACTGAAAGGGTTCACTTGCAGGTATGACAAAGTGCAGGACTAGAGTAAATGGTTTACCAGTAAACAAAGCAATGAAGCATATTGAGATTCCAAAGAAAAATTCACCTGGTAAACAAACATTAAATTCACAGAAAGACCAAAATATTGCATGTTGTCATGACAGCAAATATTGGTACTTAAAACATCCTTGTATTTCCAAAAGTATAGCATGAATTATGCATGTACATAAATTAGTAGTTTCAAATTATAAAAGATTCAAAGATACACATTTTAGAGTTCAGTGGCTCTCTTTTTTCAAAACTTATCCTTACTACAGACTACCATACAGAGCATATTTAAAACGTCTAACCACATCCACTTTACAAACACTCTTCTGGCAAAATTTACCATCTGAGCAAATTTCCAAAGTTGTCAGCGTATTTTGATGACAGAATGAGCAACCATAACTTAAAGTTTGTCTTGCATATCTTGTTGATATGCCAGACAAACATGAGGATTATTTAGTGTATGTTCATTGCAGCCTAATTTGGTGCCATCCAGAAAGGCATTGAGGGTTGTTGTGGTTGTTGTTGAATTGGGGGCTGATGATGGACCGGTGCAGCCGGTGATGGCTGGGCTTGAACCGGTGACTGTTGTTGTTGTACTTGAAGCTGTTGTTGGTACTGAGGAGGTGCACTGGAATAAGCATTCTGTGAAGTACTGTAATTTGGCTGAACATATTGACTGAGTGGTACCTGTGGTTGGCTGTACACAGTAGTGGTGTAATGTTGACTGACTGGAATTGGCTGAGGTTGTGATGAAGTATACATTTGCGTTGGTATTTGAACAGGGGAAGGATTGACATACTGAGAACCAGTTGGGCTTGGAGGGAAATACTGAGAATTTGGAGAACTTTGTCCACCACTTGTGTAAATAAGTGGTTTGTGCTGATAATGGTGATGTTCATACTTAGCAGCATTCCTCTGAATTTGTCTGCCACCTGAGAGTTCATCATCCTCATCAGAGTCTCCTTCATATGCAACTAACGAAGTTTTCATCCTTTTTTGCCTTTGTTGTTCGTCCGGGGATGGTGACCTTGTTCTTCCTATTTACATTCCATGCAGCAAAATGATAAAAAGACAAAAATGCACAAAGAACAAAGTGGGGCAGCCAAATGTTGGGCCCAGCCGTGTTTGAGGGACGAAGCAACCCCCAGGGCACCATTCAGGCAAGAGGAACCACAGCACAAAATTAGAAATGTGGAATACATGAAAAGGGACAAAAAGTTACAAAGTTTGATTATAAAGAAGAAAACAACATTAAGTGAAATTGAAGTTTTGTCATAATAATGTACAGAAAAGATAAATGTGATCAAAATTTAGACAAACATGTTTGATCATTCACATGGGATTCCATAGTCCAAGTGTTACCATGAATACCATCAGTCCATAACATCACCATGGCATTGGGCAAGGGAGAGATAGAGATAGGAACAAAAAAAAAAGAGAAAAAGTTTTGATTAGAATAATAAGAAAATCTGAGGTAAAAGTTATCGTCATTTTCTTGGCCTGGAGAATAGATATAAATGCATTGTTTTTACATATTACTGCATGACCATGTCCTGATTTTATTTCAGTGTTTGTAACATTTCAAGGAAATGACATGATGATGCTATAGTTTAATGCATATTTTTTGTATCATCACTATCATATCAAGACTTCCTTGTGGCCGAACCTTGTTTTGTAACTTGACATTTAGTGCTACTCATTTGTCAAATATTATTTGAAGGTTACTGAAGTGCAAACTGAAAGCTTTATAACGTTTTCTCACAGACACAAAACTGTATCACATTTTATCAGGTCTGATGATTTTCAATTGATAGGAGTACATTAAAGTTTGACTTCTCATGAACCACTTCTGCACTGCTAGTGGTATCATTTACACCTGTGACCCGATGGTGATACGGCTCTTCAGAGATCTTTCAGAGAAAAACAGTTGCAACAAACATTATCCTGATTCTTTCTAAATGAGGTCACCATTCGAAACCTATGCATGGAACCAAATTGGAAAGACGCCGGACAAATGGTTTACATTAAACATACTTTTTGAACTGAAAGGAATACAAAATCCTAAAAATACCAATACCCAACTTCTACAATGATTGTGATCAAGTCTGAATGTTATCCCAGGCCATTTACAAACCAAATCTGAAAGCAGTTTCTGAGGTTTTTTGACTGATTTATCCCTATTACAGCAAAGTCAAGAGCCCCTAACATCTAGGCCCCTATGAATAAAGTTATAGGAACATCCAAAGCAACTTTGATAGGAATCAGACAAGTAGTTTCAGAAAAATTCTACATATTTACTACATGAAGTTTGTGGTGTAACTCATTACTATGAAGAATTCACTAAATGAGTTGAAAGACAACTGGAACAAATTCTTATCACTCACTGAATCTAATTTCAAGCCCATGGACTCTACGAACCAAAATGCTATAGTCACTTTGCAAAGAGAAGACGTTTTGATTGAAATTCAAAAGATGTTTGAAAACTGGTGAAAATTTGAACAGATATAAATAGGAACACGCAAAGGCACACAAACCAAATTCACTGCATTACATCTTTGTAGGATTGGCTGCCTGTCAATGTACATATACTTGTATTAAATAATTAATGTTCAACCTTTTGTGAGTTTGTGAGAATAGTTATTCAATTCTTGCCCATTTAAGTTTTTGTACATTCTGACAAAAATTGTGTGGAAATCTAGATTTATGCTGAATTGACATGAACAAATTCACATGAATTAGCAGACAAAAGTTCTAACAAAATGATCACCTAGCCGTCATATTTCATTGAAGCCATATATAGAAGCCATGGAGTATCATTTTTGTGCTATAAAGCTTCAAAGAAATCTATTCAGGGATGTGTGAGTAATGGCTTTGAGTGTACTGATGGGCACACAGACTAGCTTGGCCTGAACCAGGGGGTCCTATTCAAAACAAATGCTGGGAGGCCAGATGAAGCACTGGTTTGACAGAAGTACCGGTATTTCTTCTTCACAAAAATAATGCTAAGATTCTAACTCTTGACTTCTAGCAGTTTTCATCTGATTACTTCTTACAACTGCATTTGTAGAAACACAAAATGTGATTACTGAGGAATGAGTGACAATGTAGATGTATTTGCACTGTCAGTGTGCCAGTACAGTCTCATCAATGGCAAAGTGAATGCATTCCAAATACACACCTTCATGACAAACGGGAAACATGGTGTTTGTTAATGTCTGTTATTGTTAAAAGAATCAAATGTGAAACAAAAAAGTCCCAGAATGAAAGGACATTGCATCATTATTCATTCTTTCACATTATTCTACATCTATATTTGAAATAAGAAAATGCAGTTTACTATATTAATGACTTACGATATTGGAAAAATAGACAATGTCAGTAGACCTATACTTAGAAATGGGAGAAAACAGGATCTGAGGTCTGTTCAGCATCACAGGGCTATGTCTCCTAAAACATTCTCTATGATAAAGTAAGTCTACTCAGTTAATAATGGCATCAAACTGGAGTAGCAACTGATGAAAAGAATTGGAAATGTGGAGAAATACCAAATACAAACCTCCTGGCATAGGTAAACATGGTGGGGGCATAAGATGCTTGTCTTTATCAGGCACAGTGTGAGACATGTTGATGGGTATTGGCGGTGGTGGCATCAATTTACTGCAAATGAAAACATATGCAGAACAGGGATAAAAATAACCAAGAACATCTTCTGACCCCAGCTGTGAGAAACGAATGCATGTGTGCACATTAGAACAAGAACATGGCATTTCCTACAACAAACAAAACACTATCTTACAATGTTACAAACTGGCAAAATTAGAGAATTTAGAGGTGACTATTCGAATTATGAAGATGCAGATGTATGTGGTTAGAACTGGTGTATTTAACTTCAACTGTCTTGAAATAAATGGCTTTGGTGAAAAACATGTTGAAGAGAGTATAGTTTCTTAACTATGGCCTCACGGTTCATGTTTATGAATTGGACATCTCAAGAGTCACAATTATTAACAACTGTACAAAAATGTACAACAGAATTTGGCTGCAATAAGATTAGAGACCTTTGGCAAATATCATTTTTAAAAAAGTTACAAGGATCAAAAGAACACACCCCCCATTTTATGGGCAGTATTTGATGAAGTTGTATTGCCTATCCAACGACATTCAACAGAAAGAAACAAGTTTGATAGACAGCACTGCAGAGTCTTTAAAGTCTTTAAAGGAAAAGGTCACTGTCATTTCAAATTACTTTTTGTTATTTTTGTTTCATGTGAACAACTATTCATGTGTTCAGTTCACTGAAATATGCTAAATAATCTGTCGTCAGATCTCTACTTCTACATACATTGCTTCAATGACATAATTTATGGTAAAGTGAAAGATATGTCATAGTTTAATCATTTCATTGGGATAATTGGAGAAGATATTAACTTTGTCCCATTAAACTTTGTTGGTTACACTAGTCTCCATGCAGAGGTATAATCAAATACAACAGTAAAATTTCCTGAAATTTCCAACTAGATAAAACCATTCACAAGATAAACATATGACCCATTTACACATTACAGTTATTTGCATTGACCCATTGGCATTTGACAAACTAGACATATTGTCTAAATGTACTGTCAGGCATAATTATCATCCAGGTGGTATAATCAGTCAATTTCAAAGAAATCAACTCTGCAAAAGTTGAAACATTGTCTTGTCTTGTCAAATTATACTGCTTTTCGCATTTACAAATTTTTGAACTGACAATCATACACACATGCATCTTTAATAAATAGGCAAGTATTTTCTCAGCACACCAAACTTTATTGTGATGGAAAGATGTAAAAAATACCGCAATTATACGGTGTCGCTCAAATTTGATCAGAATTGGTACATACCAAAGATCAAAAATAAGTATTATTTCTATCTGTTCAGTGCAGGAAAATTATACGTTGATGTTATGACAATTTCTGCACAGTACAACCAGAAAAACAACAAGAAATATTTAAACCAGAAAATTAAGAGAGACAAAAGTAAATAAGGTCTGAAACTTTAGGTACTGAAGGTCAACGTTAGCAACATGTATAGCAGAGAATCCTGCAACCATGGATGTACAAAAATAGACATCCATGGTTTCAGCAGATCTGTTAATATGTCACAGTTCATAAACAATGACAGGAAATGACCAATTAGCTGTTTCAGTTACTGCTACCACTCCCAAACATAATAGGTACCCTGCATACAAATACGTTAAAGGTCAAAATCCTGTTATTCAGATGTGGTTCAGTTCACTGCCACCACTCCTGCACATTTGCAGGATTTCACTTTTTCTTACCTCATTTGCACATTTTTGACACTGACGTGTTCATTTGAACAAATTCACATCTCAACCCCTACATCTACCTGTACACCAAATACTGAGACAGTAGCTTTGGCAGTATGGGAGCTTTTCTGTGTGACGGACATACATCCGCACATACATACCCACAAATAAACAGACATACAGACGCCATCATATAAGCTCTTTTTGGTATTTATTTATAAAACCAAATATGAGCTAAAAAATTACAACTCTGATTGCTGGTACGTAGCCTAGGATAGCAGACGTGGTGTATGTGGATTTGGTCATTTTTGTTGACTACGTCTGACCTCCTGCTTAACAATGTCTCTACTTTTGAGGAGTTGATTTCTTTATGATCGACTCACATTATGGCCTAGCTGATAATTGCACCTGACACTGTTGGCAACACCTCAATTTACACAATATGTCTAGTTCGTCTAATGCCAATGGGTCAACATAAACCACTGTATTTTAGAGTTCAGTGAATTAAAGTCAACTTGTAAAACAGAGGCTAATGTCCAGAGTATGATCATCTCTCGGGTGATCATTCATAGGCATCAATGACGTTCTTTATCAGAGTATCAAGATTTTGAATAGCACAATGACATGCACAACGGACATGGACATGCTAGTGGATTAATATGCACGAAAATACATGTAAATAGCAGGACAAACTGATACAGAGAATGCCTGTTTGTTGCTGATCAAAAGGACATTAAAATTCTATGTTGACCTTACGTAGTATTTTACACAAATGTAACATACGCTTGAAAATCAACAATGAAATTAGAAGTGATCAGTGTTCTCACCAGAAAAAAAAATTTGTGGGACATTTTGTGCCGCTGACTGAAAAAATGCGGGTCAACGGATGATTTTTGTGAGACAATATATAAATATGTTAAAAAAGTCAAACTGCAAATATGAACCTTATTCTATGCATGGAAAACATAAAGGACTCAACAACTCATTCAGCTTAACAACTTTTTTGTAAACACTCGGTAAACATATCAACTGATATTGAATATCAGTGCCTTTTTATGAAAAGTCTATGGGACTTTTGTTCTTTCCAGTGTGAAAATCATTTTGAGGCCCTCTACCATAATAGTTGCTAGAGTGTCCAGCCGTTCAGCACCAAGTTGATTTCTGTCATTAGTTACGTTTTTTTGCGCACTAAATCCCCTTTCACAGTCAGCAGAAGGAACAGGCCAGGTGTTATGGCATCTGTTTAGATTAGGAAACATATCCCTATGATGTTCATAAACAATCATCACAATTTGACGTGAAATTTCAGTCGCCAACCAAGGCTACAAATTTTGTCAATTGATTGAAGCATGGAAACAAAGACGTCCATGTTCCCACGTACCGGTATGAGTTCGCCTAGAATAATATACTTATCACATGCGCAAGCCAAGAATTGAGAAGTTTTTGCATAATAAGAGAACTTTTCTCCAACTATTCCACGTTTAAACCTCTGAACTACTTTTGGAATAATATCATCAATCGGCAGTGGGCAAGTTGTCAATCATTTCCAGTCGTAGGTACTAGGTCGCGCGGGCGAGGAACGGAGCAAATGCCTGATAACATCACACAACACGTACCTCCCGCGAAGTTTATACATGATTTCAAACATAACAAAGACCTAAAAATAATCTCAGAGAAAGTTGCGTTATTTTTCGAGAACAAAAATCGACTGAATCTCAACAACACGAACACTATAACGTCGCGCCTGTCCATACCCTGGTTGCCATGCAGAACCCACAGTATAATGCTACCAGCTTCGAGTTCGTTGTTTTCGAAAAATGTTCATGTAATTCTTTAGGGATATACAAGCTTTACATTCTTGTGTTTTCGTAGTTCGGATTATTGTTGTCGTAGCCTATGAAAATATTGATCGTACCAATGACGCCTCCAGCTTCCGCAAATTCCATGGACATACCGGGATGCATGCAACACGAACACGTCCAGTGCGTCGACTACCACAGTCTCTTGTGGTTCAATACACAATGACCGCTGTGTGGTATACGTAATGCATACCACACAACGGCCATCACGTAATCGAATCACAAGTGACTGTGGTTTAAGTACGCCCTCTGACGGGCATAAGATTGCCTCGTTTTAAACCAGGAAGTGTAATTACTCGCGTCAGTCATTTACGTCCATAGTGAAAAGTACTGGCTGAATGATACAGCTGGCCGGCCATACGGCTGGCACCATGAAAGTTAATAATTTCAAAGGCACGCCACTATTGGCACGCACGCCAAAGAAATCCGCGACAAAACAGAAATATACACGAGATTGTCGCAGAATCGCGGCCTGGTGAGAACACTGAGTGATGTTTGCCATCATGTAGCGTATGTATCTGACAAGGGAAGTCAAATGAGGAAGACTGAGAGGTGTTACAACTTAAAATCTTTGGTTTTTCACAAAAACTAAACCAAAAGAATACCAAGATGGTTATCAGATCAACTCTCAGTCTTATAAGCCATGCAGTGACTTTTATTGACAATTATATTATAGCTTTGTCAATACCAGTGAATTTTGTGACGTCATATCCCCACATTTAATGATGATGTATTCCATTATTCAGCATTGCGGCCCACAGTGAGCATAACAATGTAAGTTTTTTTTGAACACGATAAAAGGACTACACATTTAAGAGGAGGGAAAGTATGGGATAAACCATGTAATACACAAAACAATAAATGTTGATAAAGGTGCAAAATATGATAATAATGTCTTGCTGTACGATTTATCAATTTTTTTGAGTCCTCCCGCATGCACTCGTCGTCTGCTGTCTGGCTTGCGCTCAGGATGCAGTCCCCATCCGATACGCTGCGGTATGCAGTACTACTACCACGTCGTTTACAACAATGGTTTGCTTCGTTGCCATATAGGTGAAACAGAGCTCAGTACACTTGCAAACTCCTAGACAATACTGGGTTTGACACATGGCATATTATGTATGTCAGTGGCCATGTAAACAATGCAAGCATGAAAGGCTACTCAAACCAGCCATAAACGGGCCAACAACGGCAGCTGTCATCAACCTTGACCAGAAGTGTCTAAGGAAATTACTATGGAGCCATTCAAAGTCTCGGTCCAAGGTCAGCTACTGCCAACAATCATGACGACTGTGGACTATTCGTCGATCTAACATCTCGGCCATCTAGTTCTGATCCACTGACTGTAATTGGAAACAACTATCATTCATCGTTTTTTCTCGTTATCTGTGTTTTCACTTGCCTTGCTTACAACGTTGTGACAGAGACCCTCCATTATGTTTGTCAATTGTACCTTCAAGCACATGTTTATGTTGAGTTTTCTCGTTCGCTAAAATAAAATAGCTCTTTTCAAGAGGCCATCAAAAATTTAATTTATAGACACAATTATTAATGAAATTTAAACATTTGAATAACATTGTTGAACTCTGTTGACATTGTTTGCAATTGAATGCTGTACTACCAGTGACATGATAATGATCGTATTGATCAGCTGATACCATGCAGCTCGCTAATCATTCTGATGTCGATGCAGGAACATTCCGTTTTCCTTCACCGTGTCCGCTTTTTGAATGGCATGATATTGAAAGGTGATGTTTCAAGTTCGATATAGATGGTAGGGATGCAATTCCTTTTCATTTCCTTTGAAAATACATCAGTTTTTAATTCCAAATTGAAGCGTGAAAGTGCTGCACATTTTTTGTGTTGAACGTGCGTGTTCAGTGCAGTGCAGTGTGGAGTGCATCTAAATATATACAGTATACAGAGTCCCGGCGATCATGCCGGACGACCCTCGTTGGCTTCAAACTCAGTTTAAATTTCCTTTTTCATTCGTTTTCTACATCTACAAATTCACTGGCGTTGCCAAAACTATAAAATAATAGCAATAATGTACCCCCTCCAGGCCCATGATGTACTCAAGCAAACTTTGCACTCCATAATGTACTCGGCTACGCCTCGTACATTATGTCTTGCAAAGTTTGCCTGCATCCATTATGGGCCGGGAGGGGGTACATTATTGCTTAAATAAATGTGCAATGTTCTTGAGTTAGTTGCTGTAACAAGCTGTAGGGGAGGAAGAGTAGAATACAGACAATTAATTCACTGGTGCGATGAAGGCAAGATTACAGCCAGTATTTTTACTGATATCTTACCTATCCCTTCCATCTAGGCTTACTTGAGGAACCCCCTGTGGAAGCTGCAATGCTGTTTGCACCATATGTTGTCCAGTTGCCCTGGGTAAAGGTGGCTGAACCTGCATGATGTGACTGGCTTGAGAAGTAACCCCCGGCACTGCACCTAGATTAGTCAAGTGAGGAGGACCATGCTACACAGATGGGAAAGAAAGTCGTGTCAACCAGCAATGATAGTGTTGTCACTTTCAAAGTAAACAAAAATATATCAAAGCTTGATGACCCTGTGGAGGAAGAACACATGTGATTTGTGATAGCTGAAAAAATGTTGTCTGGTCCTCCATCATGACAACTGTCAGCTGCTATCAAACTCTGCAAGATAAATTTGTCAGTTTGATCCACTGTTGCTGACGAAAGACCTTTTCTGATAGAAAGTGTAAAGGAACAGTATGATGTTCTTCCTGAAATCGAAGTGTAAACTTGTCAATCGTTTTATCTTCGTTATTTGAACTGTAACAAATCAATGTACTGCATCAATACATCCAAGGATCTTCCAAAAATTCTTCTTTTGGCGTAACATTCATCACTTTACAAAAACTGCATGAATGAATTTTCATGATTATTCATGGCATTCAAACAGTCTACATCATTTACAATTATTTGCTGTCCTTCTACACATTCGTTACTGTGAAACTGTTGAGAACATGCATTATCTAATTTCAACACACCATTCAATATTCCATTTGTGAATAAAAACATTTAGGATATTCTTTGGGTGAGGTGGTCTACTTTGTGACATAAATTGCAATATATACAGAGTATCAAAAGATGATGGAGGCACATGCAGAGGCCATCCAATACAACCTGGTATCCAAGCAGTTCATCTTCAGCTTTGTCATCCTGTGTCGGATCTTCTGTGAATCTTCGTTTCTGTTGCTGTGACTGTGGATTGAAACTTTCTTTTGTAGGAGGCATTCTGATTCCAACTGATACAGGAATCTGTATCTGGGGTTGAGGTTGAGGTTGCAGCTGTACCTGTGGTTGTAGCTGATGCTGTATCTGTATCTGGGCTTGCACCTGATTATGTCGTATTTGTGGCTGATGGATTGCTTGCACTGCCGCACCAGTCTGAACAGATCCAATGCTATGTTGTTGTACCACACTAGTAGGTAATGAAGTCTATTTGATAAATACACAATAACACATCCAGAAATTACTTTTTATCACCCCAAACCTTGAATAGCAAACAAAGATATCATAAAAATCATGTCAATGACGCTGTCACTTCAACATAGTTTACAACACAAGCTTAGTAATGTGTGAAAATGGTGAAAATTTTAAGATCTGGAATTTTCTGGTCCCGGACATTTGAAACACACATTAAAGATTTCATCACAACGAGGTAATCCCTTGGAACAGTACAACAATATTAAAAGCTGTTGGATGAGTAGTCATGAAGAATATTTTGTGACTAAAGATCACAAAAACAGCCTTAAAATATCTCATGGCAGATTTCACCACAATTTACATCCATCTCAACCAGGTCATCCCTAGGAATCAGTGTACCAAATTTCAAAGCTATCAGATGAGTAGTTTTGAAAAAAAAATGGTTTTTTGAACAAAAATATTGCCTTAAAAGTATCACATGCCAGATTTCACAACAATTTACAGACACCTTAATTAGGTCATCCCCAGGAACCAGGGTACTAAATTTCAAAGCTATCAGATGAGTAGTTTTGAAAAATGTGATTTTTTGACAAAAATATTGCCTAAGAAATACTACACTACAGATTTTATTGCAATTACAGCAAATTCACACCAGGTCATCCGAAGTAACATCAGTACCAAATTTCAAAGCTGTCAAAACAAGCAGATCTTAAGAAAATTTTTTGATCAACACTGACAAAATATTGTTAAAAGTAGAAAATGGTGCATTACTCTAATACAATGATTAAATTTGTAAGAGACTGTAAAAGGTACCTGTGAATCAAATATTAACTCAATCTAGCCAGCAGTTCCAGCATTTTGACTAATTAGGGGCCCAAGCCTACCGGCGTGGGCCCCTATTGGTTTTACTGGAGTTCAATATTCTTCTTCTTCTTCCTCATCTTCTTCTTCTACTGTCCCTTTTTTGTCACTCTTGATCTAAGAAACCGCATGACAGAAACTTCTCAAACTTGCAGTGCTAATAGCTACTTATGGGTACTCATGCATATTATCCTTAAAATTTTGATTGGTCATGTGACCGGGCGGCCATATTGGATTTTCCGAAAACCTTAAAATCGCATTTCCTGCTGACCTAGGGGTCTACTCAGTTGGAAATTTTTTATATAGCAAGCATGACCTAAGGTCTTAAGAATTGGCAAATAAAATTGCATGCGGTCACGTGACCTTGGCCGCCTTATTGGATTTTCGAAAAATACCATTTTAATCTTTAAAAATCTTCTTCTCCAGAACCAACACACCGATTGAGCTGAAATTTTGCTCATGTCATCCTTAGAGTGATCTCTTTAAAGTTTGCGAAAGGCGTTTCCATCGGTCACGTGGTTTGGCCGCCATATTGGATTTTGCGAAAATTGTGATTTAATCTTTAAAAATCTTATTTTCCAGAACCAACACACGGATTCGACTGAAATTTGACCTGTAATATCTCAAGTGTAATCTCTTTAAAGTTTGCGAAAGGCGTTGCGATCGGTCACGTGGTTTGGCCGCCATATTGGATTTTGAGAAAATCGTGATTTAATCTTTAAAAATCTTCTTCTCCACAACCAAAACACCGATTCGACTGAAATTTGACATGTAATATCTCAATCGTAATCTCTTTCAAGTTTGCGAAAGGTGTTTCGATTGGTCACGTGGTTTGGCCGCCATATTGGATTTTGAGAAAAAAGTGATTCAATCTTTAAAATTCTTCTTCTCCAAAACAAATACACCGATTTGACTAAAATTTGACATATAGCATCTTAAGTGTGATCTCTTTCAAGTTTGCGAAAGGCGTTTTGATTGGTCACGTGGTTTGGCCGCCATATTGGATTTTCCGTAAAACATGCAATTCCAGGTGAAATGTACAGTAACTATGAGATGATGTTCAAAATCCTACTTTTCCAAGCTCGAATTTTGCACATAATATCATTAGTGCAAGAACTTTCAACCATGTTTACCGCTTGGGCCCCGCCAACGCTGCTTGCAGCTTTAATTTTACCTTGTTTTCTTTACTTCATTTGCTCATTTTCTACACGAGCATGTAGATGATAAAAAAAATTACTGACAAGGTTTATATTCTCATGATCTCATGAACTTGCATACCTCAATCACATTGATACTGATAGACAACCATGGCCAAAAGACAGCCAAGCTCAGTGATGATTTCCAAACTTAACTGACACAGTGTCTTGTTAGCTGTTTCAAATTACATTGATAACGCAATCCCTGGACACAGAAGTGACAATTTGGTAATATTTCTGCTGAATCATATCTTGAAATAAAAAGTAAACTTTGAACAAAGACGTCATTTATGCTGCTGATCAACTGCATAGTGTGAACTGTGAATTGACATGCATTGGCTGCATGTAAATGCAACTCAACATTCCGATTTAGAACGGTCAGCATCTTGTGAAAGCAACAACATAGCAATGAAAATTGTAATAGTCGCAAGTAAGAACTCTGCGTAGATTAAAGGATAATTGCTTCAAATGAATTATATTGCATGCTTAGAGCATGAAATCCAACAACACTGACGAATGTTAACGATGGTGGATGTGACTTCAGAGTGGGACTATTCTATTAAGGTTACGGAAAATGGAGGGTCACAGAAACATAAAGGTACTGGAAAAAGGTGTGTTTTTTTTATGATGCTGATAGCTTCATTTATGTGAAAAAGTAATTTTACACACTGCAATGACCTACTATATTCTCTTAACCTTTCCATATTGAGTTAAAATAGGATAAGGGCTTATACTTGGATGTAAAGCATTTTCAAACAAGTCATCGTTGATGACACAGTCCCCGCTTGTCCATTTTATTATAATCTTTGGTGTCTAGGTAGCTGTGATCTAGGTAGCTGTGGAATGACATTGATGCAACGGGTGCATCAGGCCTGTGACTTGCATAATAAAGTCATCTGAGGAACGTTCAACAAGTCATTGTTGATGACACAGTCCCCGCTTGTCCATTTTGTTATAATCTTTGGTGTCTAGGTAGCTGTGGTCTAGGTCGCTGTGGAATGACATTGATGCAACGGGTGCATCAGGCCTGTGACTTGCATAATAAAGTAATCTGAGGAACATTCAATAAATGACTCATCTCTGCCAGTAATGACCACTGAAGGAACTTTTGATTACATCACACAAAACGATCCCCTCACTGCCTCTAGTGTCATGACGGCACATACTATACACATGGTTTGGTGGAATTTTCGAAATGCTATGGGATTGGGTATGTTGTTGTAATCAGCCATCAGCCATTTCGGATCATATAATGAAACAATTTAATGTGCACAAGAATGCAGCCATAGTATTTTATCTTCGTATCACGTTTGAACAAAATCAGTCCATCGAGGGACATTGACCTATGTTTATGTTTCAAGGACATATAAAATCACACCAAAATTGAAATCAAATGGCTGTCTATTGACCATATGGATCATAGCACAAAATTAGTAGACATGCATATGTATGCCATAGTACTTTATCTTTGTACCAAGTCTCAACAACATTGGTTAAGGAATACTTGCATATGATTAAGCCTCAAAGACATGAAAAAATCCAAAAAGACCATCGGGCAGAGATATTGGAAAAAAATTTACAATCTGGCAGCCATATTGGAACATGTCACGAAGTAAATTGACATGTATGCCATAGTGCTTGATCTTTGTGCCAAGTTTGGACCAAATGGGTGTAATGACCTTTGAATTATGCTTCAAAGACATGCAAAATTCCAAAAAATGGCAGTTCTGCAGCCATATTGGTACCTATCGCAAGGTTAATTGATACATGCATATGCATGCCATAGTACGTGCTTTGCCTTTGTGCCAAGTTTGAACAAAATCGGTTCAAGGATGTTTGAGTTACGGTTCAAAGACATGAAAAAATCGCAAAAAAATGGCCACCTGTCAGCCATATTGGATCATTTCACAAAATAAATTGGTGTTCATATGAAGGGCATACTGTTTTGCTTTTGTGCCAAATTTGAACAGAATCGGTTCAAGAATGTCTGAGTTATGGTCCATAGACATGAAAAATCGCAACAAAATGGCCGCCTCACGCCCATATTGGATCGTATCGCAATATAATTTGACATGCATGTGTAGGCCATAGTGTTATGCCTTTGTGCCAAGTTTGAACAGAATCAGTTCGAGGATGTTTGAGTTATGGTTCAAAGACACAAAAAATCGCAAACAAAATGGCCACCTCGCGGCCATATTGGATCGTATCGCAAACTAATTTGACATGCACATGTAGGCCATAGTGTTATGCCTTTGTGCCAAGTTTGAACAGAATCTGTTCAAGGATGTCTGAGTTATGGTCCAAAGACATGAAAAATCGCAACAAAATGGCCGCCTCTCACCCATATTGGATTATATCGCAAATTATTTGACATGGATATGAAAGCCATAGTGTTATGCCTTTGTGCCAAGTTTGAACAGAATCTGTTCAAGGATGTCTGAGTTATGGTCCAAAGACATGAAAATCGCAACAAAATGGCCGCCTCGCGGCCAAATTCGATCGTATCACAAAATAAATCGACGTGCATCTGTAGGTCATAGTGCTATGCCTTTGTGCCAAGTTTGAACGAAATTGGTTCAGCAGTGTCTGAGAAACTGTTGATGACGGACGGACGGAAGGACGGACGGACGGACGGACGCACAGACGGAACCCAATCTATAAGTCCCCGCCGGACTTCGTCCGCGGGGACTAATAAATGACTCATCTCTGCCGGTAATGACCACTGAAGGAACTTTTGATTACATCACACATAACGATGCCCTCACTGCCTCTAGTGTCATGACGGCACATACTATACACATGGTTTGGTGGAATTTTTAAAATGGTATGGGATCGGGTATGTTGTTGTAATCAGCCATTTCGGATCATATAATGAAACAAATTAATGTGCACAAGAATGCAGCCATAGTATTTTATCTTCGTATCACGTTTGAACAAAATCAGTCCATCGAGGAACAGTGACCTATGTTTATGTTTCAAAGACATAAAAAAATCACACCAAAATTGAAATCAAATGGCTGTCTAGTGACCATATCGATCATAGCACAAAATTAGTAGACATGCATATGTATGCCATAGTACTTTATCTTTGTACCAAGTCTCAACAACATTGGTTAAGGAATATTTGCATATGATAAAGCCTAAAAGACATGAAAAAATCCAAAAATGACCATCTGGCAGCGATATTGGAAAAAAATGACAATCTGGCAGCCATATTGGAACATGTCACGAAGTAAATTGACATGTACATATATGCCATAGTGCTTGATCTTTGTGCCAAGTTTGGACAAAATGGGTGTAATGACCTTTGAATTACGCTTCAAAGACATGCAAAATTCCAACAAAATGGCAGTTCTGCAGCCATATTGGATCCTATTGCAAGGTTAATTGACACATGCATATGTATGCCATAGTGCTTTGCCTTTGTGCCAAGTTTGAACAAAATCGGTTCAAGGATGTTTGAGTTATGGTTCAAAGACATGAAAAAATCGCTAAAAAATGGCCGCCTGTTGGCCATATTGGATCATATCACGAAATAAATTAGTGTTCATATGAAGGGCATAATGTTTTGCTTTTGTGCCAAATTTGAACAGAATCGGTTGAAGGATGTTTGAGTTATGGTCCAAAGACATGAAAAATCGCAACAAAATGGCCGCCTCACGCCCATATTGGATCGTATCGCAATATAATTTGACATGCATATGTAGGCTATAGTGTTATGCCTTTGTGCCAAGTTTGAACAGAATCAGTTCAAGGATGTTTGAGCTATGGTTCAAAGACACGAAAAATCGCAAATAAAATGGCTGCCTCGCGGCCATATTGGATCGTATCGCAATATAATTTGACATGCATATTTAGGCCATAGTGTTATGCCTTTGTGCCAAGTTTGAACAGAATCTGTTCAAGGATGTCTGAGTTATGGTCCAAAGACATGAAAAATCGCAACAAAATGGCCGCCTCGCACCCATATTGGATCGTATCGCAAAATAATTTGACATGGATATGTAGATCATAGTGTTATGCCTTTGTGCCAAGTTTAAACAGAATCTGCTCAAGGATGTCTGAGTTATGGTCCAAAGACATGAAAAATCGCAACAAAATGGCCACCTTGCGGCCATATTGAATCGCATCGCAAAATAAATCGATGTGCATCTGTAGGTCATAGTGCTATGCCTTTGTGCCAAGTTTGAACAAAATTGGTTCAGCAGTGTCTGAGAAACTGTTGATGACGGATGGACGGACGGACGCACAGACGGGACCCAATCTTTAAGTTCCCGCCGGACTTCGTCTGCGGGGACTAAAGATCCACAGAAATCAGTGAAGGTGCTTATAATGAGCAGGGCTTATATTTGGACGAGTAGGTACATATGGCAATATGGGAGCCAAAAGTCCACTTTAATTAGGTATTATTCCCTCATAGTTTTCTTCTTTCAACGAAGATAAATACGAGCAGGGGTTTCACTAAGTTTTGAAACAGGGGACCATTATGAAAATTACAGGGGGCCAAGCCATACCAACTGCCATGCATGAGGATACTTGTATTTGGTTATGACATCCCCCGCACACCAATATACTTATCACATGCACAAGCCAAGAATACATTATTTTTTGCAAAGTAAAAGAAGTTTTCCATAACCGTTTAAACGTTTGAACTACTTTAGGAATGATATGCCGTGGATAAGTTGTGATATCTGATACGTGAGCGAAGAAAATGGCGGTCACATTCATATATGGAGCAAATGCCAGACGACCTCTCGGTTTACGCGTACCTTCAGCAAAGTTACACACTATTTCAAAGATAGCATAGGCCTAGAAATTTACCTCAGACAAAGAAACGCTATTTTTTGGGAACAAAAATTGACTGAATCTCGACGGCGTGAACACTGTGTAACATTGCACCTGACCCTAGTTACAATGCTTATGGAACCCACGGTAATGGGACCAGCTTCGAATTCATTTTTTCCTCTAATTATTCACGTAATTCCTTTGGAATATACAGGCTGTACACTCCTGTGTTTTCATTGTTCGGATTATTATTGTCGTAGTCTATGAAAATATCATTCATGACTTCATGACTTCATTACATGGCTTTTAGAAGCCTGGACACTGCACTTGACCCCCTTATTGCAGTGGAAACTGTAGTCCACTGCATGAAAGTACACAGTGCGGCGAAAGTTCAGACTTTGGCGGGGTCTACCAACCCCATATGGCAACAACAGAAGATCGCAAAATTTGCCTAGTGGACGTATTTTGTCAGACTCTAATAATCGTGGCTAATTTTTACAATATTTTTACTTCTGACACATTTTGATCGTGGAAGAAATACCGGTCGCCATGTTGACATTGACGAGCACACAGACGCAAAAAAGGTCTGACGCACCAAAATTGATGACAGAGATGGAGACTGTCGTGACAGAATGACCAGAGAATTAATTTCATCTTGTTTGTTCGGAGACGACAAACTTGGCTTGTGCATGTGATAACAGTTAATGTATACAAATTTGCTGTTGCCATACAGCTCAGCTGTTAATAATAATGAATTTGATTTCTGCACAGCTTCACGACGTGTAAGGATAAAAGTTGTTCTATTGATTTCTTGACAAAAAAGGAATCTAATAGCCTCTAGCCTTTCATATAATGCATGTGCACTAGATTTCATTTCAATCTATTGAACTGTTCCTTAATTACTGAATGAACAGATAGACATACTGATGGACAAACAGACATACTGACTGACAAACAGACATTCAGACAATCAACACTAGAACACAGCTGCAATAGTGTAAAGCCACTTTAATTTGTTGCTTATTGCTATTACCAATAGCAATTTGTTGGCCACTGATTTTATTTTACATAGCCATGACATCAGTCTAGCAGAGGAACCACAATATCTTTCCCATTGGAAATGCAAATTTTATGATTTTTTCAACAACTACATGGATTTCTGAACATTTACCTGAACTGTGTACACTTGCTGAGGAGCTTGTTGCTGCTGTTGCTGAGGTTGCAACTGGATTGTTTGAAGTTGATGTGGTTGCTGGACTGCAGCAGCTTGCTGGAGAACAGTATGTGCTGGCTGTGGTATAGTTGTCATGGTTGGTGCTACTCCTACCCCTCCTACATTCTGAAATACTGAAGCAATAATAATCATATAAACTGTAAACTTCACCCTAAGTAAACTGCACATCAAATTTCAAAGCAATCGGAAAAGCGGGTTCAGAGAAGATTTTTTTACCAAAACGGCAAAAAATGCCCCAAAAATACAAATTTCACCACAATTTGAAGAAACTTAAGTAAGGTCACCCCAAGGGAACTGCATATGAAATTTCAAAGCAATCCGACTTTAGGTTTCAGTGGAGAAGGCAATTGTTGATGGATGATGGACGACGGACGGACGATGACGACGGAAAAATCAACCTATTTGATAAGCTCCGCATCGCTGACAGCGGAGCTAATAAATAAAGCTCTGTAGCAACATATTATTCTCCATCATTACATCTGACATAGCTTACTAGGCAAAATGCTGTATGATTTAGTAGTGAAACAATCAATTCATTTTACTGTAAATCATCTGAAGATGTAAAGAATTTTTGTGTGATATATGAGGCCATCAAAAGAATAATGCAGAATTAAGTGGAATTAAGTAATTACCTGGCTGGGTAACTGACAAAGTGGGTATAGATGCTGCTACACTGACTGCCCCTAATGATTGAGGATGGGCTGTCATGGCATGCTGAGTTGGTGACACTGGAGTAACAATTGGTGATGCAGCCACTGGTTGGCCAACGACTGTGTGGGTTGCTATGCCTGGTGGAGGTATTACAGCTGAAATTCCAGCTGACGCAGCATTGACGGTCACTACAGCTGGAATACCTAAAATAATATGTCAGAAAGTTGTGAGAAAATAGGATATTTTACAAATTTAATGTCTATCATTATACGGTATGTACTGCCCTTCATTAGTATGAATAACTTTCCACTTTTCAAGAAAGTAAACATACAAAGTGTGCATGTACAGTGTAGACAGTGATTGCCCATGTATAAATGTACTTAGATTGCTGAAGCTCCCAAGTTTACCATTGTTTGTAGCATAAACTTGGGTTTTCATTTCAATGAAGAGACTGCAGAACGCATGAACCTGGACACCAAGGGTGCTCCTCTGTCAGCAGTAACAACTCTACTAAAACAATTCACAAGCAATATTAAAATAAGTAACATATTCCTTCACAGAAAACATTTCTCATGTATTGCCTGAACTTTGAGCTATATCTGTATTTTAGGGGATTACCTTGGGCAGGTGGAGGAAGAAGACCTCCTGAAGGAGCCGCAGCAGCAACAATTTGACTTTGAAACTTTGCATATTCTCCATGAATCTGTAATACAGAGAAAAGTTTACATTGAAATTTTTTATGAAGGTCCTTCCATGATTTTGACAAATGTGTCATATAAATTTATAACAAGATATTTTTTTTTTCATTTTTTTCTCCATGTACTGAGTACAATGAAAAGAAGCCAATCCCCAAATTGGTGAGTGAAACAATGGCAGAAACCATGGTGGTTACCATGCAAAACATCCCAGAATCCTCCACTTTAACAATTGAAAGTGCTAATGATCAACATCATGAACAATGTTGACCACATAATCATCAGATATGCAATATACAGTGGTTTCAATCGGGTTTGAACTCACAACGTATGGTACCCAGTCACCTAGCAGAGAAGCCACAGACAAAACCACAGGGCCAAATCCCCAATCTCAAAACGATTGGTTCAATAACTGAGCTAAAGTTGTTACAAATATAAATTACCTGACATGAAAATGCGAAATGACTTCCAATATTGTTTTACCTAGTATCACCAATGTACATAGCATGTTTCACCAACTTTGATCAAGTAAATCCCGGTATATACCCCTAATGAGGAAAGTTCATTAAACATGCAAATTAGGAATTGGCTAAAACAATGCTAAATGACTTTGAATAATATTATCATAGTGTCTTCAATGTACATAGCAAATATTTTCAATTTTGGTCGAGTCAATCAAGATATACCAGTATATCCTTAATTAGGAAATGTCATTAAATATGCAAATTAGGAATTTGCTGATGTAAAAATGTTTCATGACTTTCAATAATGTTATATCATATTATCTTCAATGTACATAGCAAGTTTCACCAACTTTGGTCCAGTAAATTCAGATAAATATCCCTAATTAAAAAGTTCATTAAATATGCAAATTAGGAATTGCCTTGAGTAAAAATGCTTATTAATTTCCAATAATGTTATATCATAGTACAGTCGCCGCCACGTAAACGGGACACCTCGGGAGCAGACAATTTATCCCGATTAACCGGCAGTCCCGATTATGCGGCAGGTTTATAAATGGGTCGACCACACCCACACACATTCACCATACACTATCGTGAATACACAGACTACATCGCACGCACATTGATACATTAAATTTCTGTTTATTGCAACGTATTTCACCTTTCACAAAATGTGGAATGCATGAATTACTGACAGAAAATAAACTTTGAAGAATAAAAGAAAATGTATGTATGAAAGATATACATAAAAAGGTCGGAGAGGCATGTACACACAAAAAATACCGGAAAACAAAAAACTGCACGACGTACATTCAATAAAGTCAGCTGACAGCAAGTTCCAGCCAGTTTTTCTGTTGTCTCTGTGTTTTTTAAGCTACTGAAGGCTGGTGCAAATTTTTGGGTAAGAGTGTCTACTTAATTGAAAAACGAATCGATCGTACGCTGTTTCTTCACTTCTGCAACGTTAGCATAGACGGCGTTCTCGATCTGGCGAAGCATTGGTAGGGCAGAAATCATGCCCTTTCTCTGCGTGAACCGGCGAAGGTAGTCGACCATGTCCATCTGTTCTTTCACGGTGAGTGGCGGTGGTTCATTCTCGATGTCAGAGTCGGAGTCGGGATCTTCCAGCCTCGACCGTTTCGCTTCGCGGACGGACTCAAGAAGCTCCACGTCGGAAAGCTCACCGGTGACCGCAATCGCGTTGTCCATCTCGATGTAATCGTTGAATTCTTCTGACGTCATGTTTCCTGGAGTCGGCACATCCGCCAGCGGATCGACATCAACTACAGCATCGGTAGCCTCAGAGTCTGACAACCAGCTTTACGAAAACACCCAACGACTGTTTGCGGCTTGACAGCATCCCACGACTCCTTCGCTAGGTAGATTGCATCCAAGACGGTGAATAGCTTCGCGACATCAACAGCTCGTCGGTCAGGATCGGCGTCAAGTGCGGCGATGACACGAGAGTTCAGTCGGCTTCTGTAGTGACCCTTCCAGTTTTTGATAACGCCCATGTCAAGAGGTTGAATCAAACTGGTCGTGTTCGGTGGCAAGAACTTCAGCTCAATGTTCGTCAGTGCAACGTTTGACGGATGAGCTGAACAGTTGTCCACCAGCAGACAGATACGGCGACGTTTGCAGCGCAGTTCACCGTCCCACTTCTTCAGCCACTTTGCAAACCATTCGCCTGTCATCCAAGCATTTTTGGAATGACCGTAGTCGACTGGAAGCCGGGACGGGTCCCTTGGAAAACAACGCGGTTGCCTACTTTTGCCGATGTGAAAAGTGGGCGTTTCTCCGTCCCCGACATGTTTGCACATACGAGGGTGGTGATTCTCTCCATTGCCTTCTTTCCACCCACCAGTTCGTCACCTTTGAGGCAGTGTCCCTTATCTGGAAGGCCGCGATAATACAGGCCAGTTTCGTCTGCATTAAAGATGTCATCCTTGTTGTACGCTTGCAAAATGGCCGGTATGATGTGTTGTCTCCAGTGTTGGGCCGCTGGGAAGTCTGCATTCTGCTTTTCACCTTGCTCCTTCTTGTAGGCGATGTTGTGGCGACTTTTCCAACGTGACAGCCAACCATCGGATGGAGTGAATTCGCTCCCCTCTGCCGCAGCGAGCTCAGTTGCCTTCTGCTTCAGCAACGGCCCAGAGAGTCGCGCGCCCTGGCTAATTTTCTGCTGAAACCATAGGAACAGTGCACTGCCGACTTCTTCTTCCTTGCCAGCTCTCTGTCGCTTACGGTTGTGATTGCCGGTGTCAAACTGATCGAAGATCTGTTGCTTGGCTTTCACTAACCGCGAAACTTGCGAGGTTGAAACACCAAACTTCTTGGCGGCTGATGCCTGGCTAACACCGGGTAGCTGTAAATGCTTGAGCAACTGCACTTTATCAGCGAGAGACAGATCGATGCGTTTCTTAGACGAAGCCATGTTCACTTTCACGAAGAAAATTTCGAACTGAAGAGAGTGAAAAGCTATCCAGTCTTATAAGGCCTGCATGGCAACCACTTTCGAAATTTCGCTATCGACACCTCTAGCAAATTCACACATTAATGTCACCGATAACATGAAACAATTTAAACCCACTGCCATCGCTTGCCGCGATTGGTTGCCCATGAACAAAAAGTGCCGCCATGTCTCTCTGTGAAAAGCCGCGTACGCGTTTTAAACGACGGTGAACGACGGTTTGTTCGATCTCAGTTTACCTGAAACTTTCCGACGGTCAAAGTCAATCATGCTGATGCTTGAAATTGAAAATGTTTCACCTATAACATTTTCGACATGATGTAAACAGCAACAGTGATCGACCGTTCTGCGTTTAACGTTTTCCTGTTTTGTTTTGAATGCTGTTGCCGGTCGACTTTCAGCTAAAAAAATTAGATGTCAAGTTCAATCACGAGCAAGTCAGACGTCGATCTATCGTTACGTGTAGCGGGTTAAAGGTCAATGAAACAGATTCGCAATCTTGATTGACAAGGAAAGGCGAAGGCAGCCGCGTTGCCATAAGCAACAGACTACGTCTTTTTAGGGGCGGAGCCAACCTCACTGCCAACTTTGAACTCAGGATGAGTTCGCTCTGTTGCAGAGTTCCATGGTAAACGACGGTCATCACGTCAAAATTGTTTACCACCCCGTAGTTTTTGTTCGTTTTCGTTTCACACTGGGGACTTTTTACATGAAAATTAACATCTTTGTAAACGAAACACTAACGTAAACCCGCCATTGTTTTGAGATCGCCTGTTTGTCGGTTCCTTCTGCTGGATTGTTCACACGTACAGCTTTTAAATGGATGAAACACGCGGTAAGGGTCGTATGATAGGTCGTTTACATAGTCGCTAATCGTCGGTCAGTAAAATAAAGGACACATTGTTGACACAGTTTACTTGTCGAAATCACAACTTTATTGTTCTGATCGACATCAAAATGTCCCAATTAAACGGCAGGATGTCCCGTTTAACCATACAACTTTACATGTAAAAATTCTGTTACACAGTGAAATGTCCCATTTAAACGGAAATCCCGTTTATCAGGATCCCGTTAAAGCGGCGGCGACTGTATCTTCAATGTATATAGCAAGTTTCGTCAACTTTGGTCTCGTCAATTCAGATAAATATCCCCTAATTAGGAAAGTTCATGAAATATGCAAATTAGGAATTATATTTAATGTCATCCCTTAATACCTTTCACAGCTGATATATGTTGATGTGATCAACATTTGTAGCAAATGTCATCAAATTGTGTGCACTTGTTCTTAATGTATATCCGTTTTTTCTAAAATCATTAATTATGCAAATGAGCAAAAAGGATGCAGGCCACACCCACCAAAAACTAATCAGTTTTGCCATTTGCTAACTGAATCTATGTACCAGATTTGATTCTGATCTGATAAGCCATTTTTGAGATATTGGACCAACAGACAGACAGACAGACAGACAGACAGACATCGCTGCGACATGAGCCCACACGTGTGAACACGTGAGCTAAAAAAGTGTATTAGTTAAGTTCAACACCACCTTAAGTATATGTAAACAATGAAACATGAAATCAAGAATGGGGAAAAGCTCTACATCTTCGACTAACTGCATATCTACTTTGTTCTGATTTTTTACCTTGATATGTACTGGTACGTACATAACTGCTTTGGGAGTCATGTCTTTATACAGAGTTCACAAACTTAAACCCTATGGTGGCAGGGCTAGGGATCAAGATTAATACCCTGTTTTACTGTGTGTTTTGTCAGGTATGGTTTTGTAGATATGATGTCACTGATGGTTATTAGAGGTGGCAGTTTCATCTAAGCAATCTGAATTACTCTAAGTCTAGATATAAGTGCCAGCAATATTCTCTGGCACCAGTTTGAAATAAAAACATAGGGCCAAAGTCCCTGAAGCTACTATAGACATGGATACAAAATTAAGTATTTCCTGACTGTATGAAATTATCTCACTAAGGTCATCGTTCGGACCTGTAAACCAAATATTAAAGCTGTCTGACCAGCGGTTTTGATAAAACAAGCAACCCAACAGTCAACAGACCTCTGCTGTGTTATGTAGAGAATAACTTTTACTGACACATGTATTGATGAAGAGGGTGGATATCGTTGATAGCTCATTTCAGGACCAAAAATGGCAAAATTGGCTGCAAAAATACAAAATTGAAGATTTCATCAAAATTTCAATATATTCCATTAAGATAAAGCCTAGGAACCTGTATACCAAATATCAAAGCTATCAGATGAGTAACTTTTGAGCAAAAATATTTTGACCAAAAATGGCAAAAATTGACCCAAAAATACAAAAATTGAAGATTTCATCAAATTTCAATATATCACACTCAGACAACCCCTAGGAACCTGTATACCAAATATCAAAGGCATCAGACAAGTAGTTTTTGAAGAACACATTTTTGACCAAAAATGGCAAAAATTGCACCAAAAATACAAAATTGCAGATTTCATCATATATTCAATACATATGTTCATCTGTAGGAACCTGTATACCAAATATCAAAGCTGTCAGACGAGCGGTTTTGATAAAATAAAGTTTTGACAAAAAATGACCAAAAAATTCCTTAAAAATAGATTTGCATATTTCATCACAATTTGAACAAATCTAAGCTGGGTTATCCCCAGGGACCTGTATACCAAATAACAAAGCTGTCTGACCAGCAGTTATGAAGAAGAAGATTTTTTACCAAAAACGCCTTTTTTGGCGCTAATTTGCATATTTTCAACAGTATAGAAAAATTAAAAAATACCGCAATTATACGGTGTCGCTCAAATTTGATCAGAATTGGTACATACCAAAGATCAACAATAAGTGTTATTTCTATCTGTTCAGTGCAGGAAAATTATGCATTGATTTTATGACAATTTCTGCACAGTACAACCAGAAAAACAACAAGAAATACAACCAGAAAAACAACAAGAAATATTTAAACCAGAAAATTAAGTATGACAAAAGTAAATAAGGTCTGAAACTTTAGGTACTGAAGGTCAACTTTAGCAACATGCATAGCAGAGAATCTTTCTACCATGGATGTACAAAAATAGACATCCATATGGTTTCAGCAGATCTGTTAATATGTCACAGTTCAATGACAAATCAGCTGTTTCAGTTACTGCTATCACTCCCAAACATAATAGGTACCCTGCATACAAATACGTTAAAGGTCAAAATCCTCTTATTCAGATGTGTGAGCTGATTCAGTTCACTGCCACCACTCCTGCACACTTGCAGTATTTCCCTTTTTCTTACCTCATTTGCACATTTTTCACACTGATGTGTTAATTTGAACAAATTCACATCTCAACCCCTACATCTACCTGTACACCAAATACTGATATGGTAGCTTTGGCGGTATGGGAGCCTTTGTGTGTGACGGACATACATCCGCACATACCCACAAATATACAGACACAGACGCCACTCAGACTCATCATATAAGCTCTTTTTGGTATTTATATATAAAACCAAATATGAGCTAAAAACAGTTTCTCAAAATCATATTTTTCATCTACACAAAAAATATCAAATCAGTAAGTACTGCGGTTCTCAAGATATTTGAGTGGACGGACGCCTCACAAATGGACATACATACATACATACACACATACAGACTGACGACAGACGCCGGACCTATACCCATCCCAATAGCTTTTATAGACTATAGTCTATAGTAGCTAACAAGAAGTGAATAATACATGTAGTCATTACCAGCTCATTTTGATATTGTGAATTTTTGGTGATGGCAGTTTGTGAAGCTGAATGACCCCCTATATAACCTGACAGACATACAAACGAGATCATGGAGCTGGATAATAACATTATTGAGGACCCATGTATCCTCCTTCACCTCATGACTTGATTACAGCCATTATGTGACGGTAAATACTCATCATCAATGACACCACAGCACATCCAGAATACAAGGAAACTATGCACATGTAAGCCATAAAACACTTACACAAAAATTTTAACCCTTTGAGCGCTGCAATTTTTCCCAACCAAAATTATAGTGTGCAACATTTTAGCAATTTTGTGAATTTTCTGTAATTTTTTGACAATTGTGGACCAAATGAACATCACATTTTATTGGCTTCAGATTTTCATCAAAATTTCAGCAAAAATTAGAAAAAATTGACTGGTATATATTTTGATATAGGCAACAAAAATTGACTTTGGCGCTCAAAGGGTTAATGTTGAATGTAGAATGGAGAAATATCTTACCGTGTGTATCAAATTCTCACACAGCTTCTTTGCAGCTGCTAAGCCTTCCACTTTGGGATGAGTAATGTAAATATACATAGGTTCAAATGCTTCTCTTCCTGATATGGGTTCTACATAACCTGACCCCTTTCCACGAAGTATAACATTTGCTCCAGTTTCAGTTCTGATGTGCTGAATGAAACTTCCCTGTGGAGATGGCAGAATGAATTATTTTTGTTGCCATGTACAGTATCATTTATTATATATAGCTTTGTCGATACCAGTGAATTTTGTGATGTCATACCCCGAGATTATTACTGATATTGAATGTGTTCGATTATCCAGCATTGTGGCCTTAGATGTTTTCTACCTTGACAAGTTCACTAGCATTGCTAAAACTATTAAATTATAGCAATAATGTACCCCTATCTTCCTGTAAAGTACTCAAGCAAACTTTGCACTCCATAATGTACTCTGTTTGCCTGGGCCATTATGTCGTGCAAGTTTGCTTTCGTTCATTATGGGCAGGGAGGGATACGTTATTGCTTAAAACTATTGCCAGAAGCCTCAAGGCATGTAATCATACATTTTTGTGTCTAATGGTAGTGACTGACCTTAACAGTTTATATAATGACAGCAAGATTGTGAGTATCTGAATATTGTTCACATGAGTACTTTAAAGTCAATGATGAACAATCATTTTAATATCTTGTTATATTTTGGTAACTGACAGCAGACAACATAAATATGAGATGAGCTCCCTTTGTTATAGTCAGAGATCTGTGACAAAATGTGGGCTAAAAATGGAAATTATATGGTACTTACACCTGGTCCAAGAAGTTTGTCCCTGACATTGAAGGATGGGTGGGCATATTCAAGTCCAACAAACACTTTCTCTTGTATAAAATGTTGCTGGAACAGAAACAGAATAGAGAAACGCTGATTCCAGATTCCACTACATCATTGTATATAAATGACATAATGTAACTGACCCTATTGATCAGAGACAGAGAAGTTGACAGTTTGTTACAAAGACACCGAACATCCTGCACCTGACTGGCAGTGTGCACTATAAGGTAACATCCAACTTGACAAATGTCTCGTAAACTGAAAATAGTGACATGTGTAAGATTCATGGAAATGTGTCCGGAGTTTTTGTATACATCAGCTTACATGTATGGATATGAGACAAGTATTGCACCCTTCAAAACAAGGAATTCTCTGCAAACATCTTGTAACTCCATTAACCCTTTTCCTGCCAGACAGTAATAACTGTATCACTTTCCCATCAGCTGAGTCAGTATTGAGCCAAAACATGACGTATTTTCACTAACTTAGCTTGGTATGTTATAGTATCTTTTGTCCAAAAAAATCAACTTTACAGTATTATGTTTTCAATAGCCTTCAAATGTACAGTATTATGTTTAAATACATCATGTGGAATACGTTGTGTTTCAGTAATTTTAACCATCTTGACCTGATGGTGAAATATGGACTTGGCAGGAAAAGGGTTGAAGTGTTATATTATCTGAAATCCCAGATATTGGCAAATTATTGTATTTTTATATTTTGTAATCATTGTTTACACAGTACTATGTATTTTGAAAAGCTCTCCCTCACTTATAGCAGAGTTAAATATTAATGATGAACAAAACATGAAATCAAGAGCGGGAAGAGCTCTACATCATCGACATTATGATAAAAGCCTTCTTAGTTGTTGATTTCAAATCTGTGTCTGTAAAATGACATCTGGTTTAATGTGCTTTGATGTGTGTATTACTCACTAGCTATACTGAAACTTTTACACTGTATTCTCTATCCAGTGTCAACACTTTGCGCTTTTCAACTAATGCTTCTGAAAATGTGAAGTTTTCTTATTTCCCTGAACTAATATGCAACATAATCTATTCGGATGCCTTGTATAGGTAAATTACTTACACCCCCCGTGAGGGACGGAGGTTGAGATGGAAGTGACATCAGAGGGGGTGGTAGTAATGATGGTCTAGGTGTATTGTTGACAGATGATGCAATCCCACCACCTGAACTCCCAGTGATACTACCAACACTGCCTTTCTGACCCTTGGGTTTCATGCTATTGGCGATTATCTCCCTGATTCGACGTACAGCAGCTGCAAAGAGATGAGTTGATGCTGCATAAATAACTCCCTTTACACTTGAATGACTGACAAGACATTTATGCTGTACAAACATGAGTTAGAGACAGAGTCACTGTGTTTCAGTTTTGTCGGAATTTTGTATTCTTTTGATGAAGTAAATTTCTGGTAATTTCATTCACTAATAGCTATATTTACATGCAACTTTATGAACTGATGAGCATGCCTATCTGGTGCCATAGAACAACTGCTGAAGTAGAATGAAGTAGCTATGCTGGATCAATGGGGCATTTTCCTGTCAGCTCAAAGTCAGCTCCTTCCAATGGCCCACTACTATGTATTAATAATAGATTTAATCAGATACTCCTTTACTATCATTTTCTACACATGCACTCATGGTACATGTGAATGTGCACTCACAAACACAAACACACACATACACACACACACACACGCACGCACACACACACGAACCCTGGTGATTCATGTAACATTGGCATTCAATGGGTGTTTGAAAACGAACCCTATGAAGTATCTCTGTGATGCACATCAAACTATGAAGCACAAGACAGAAAATAATGTGAGTATTTCTCTTAACTATCACTCTCTGTGGAATAACTTCATGTGTGTATTTTAAGAAGTGGTAGTTATGACTTACTGTCAACTGTATCTTGAGTAGCTCCTTGGACACATAGATACAAAGGTCGTTCCCTGAAAATGTTGATATAGAGTATGATTTCATGTTACTCAATATTGATGTTAGGAGAATCTACACGTGTCCTGCTGACAGGAGTACATGTGGTGCATGGACTTTTGTAACTTAACTAACTACATCAAGTTAATTTGGATTGTGTTTCCAACATTTTTGAAACCATAAATATTCAAAGATGTACAGGTTAATGGTTCCCACTGCTAATATATCTTTGTGTGATCAACATTTGTAGAAGTCTCATCAAATTGTGTACAGTCATTCTCAATGTATAGCCATTTTTTCTAAAATCATTAATTATGTAAATGAGCAAAAAGTAAGCAAAAACTGATCAGTTCTTGCCATTTGCAAACTGAATCTATGTATCAGATTTAATTCTGATCTGACTAGCCGTTTTTGAGATATCGAGTGCATAGAAAGACAGACAGACAGACAGACAGACAGACGGACAGACAGACATCGCTGCGACATGGAACAGAGTGTTGGAAAATATATGACAAGATCTAAAGACTTTCAGAGAATTGTTCTACCTGGGGAATGGATGATAGAAACACAATCAAGACAAGGCTCATTATACATTTTGATTACAATGCACAAATTAA
This sequence comes from Ptychodera flava, assembly GCF_041260155.1. Classification (NCBI taxonomy): domain Eukaryota; kingdom Metazoa; phylum Hemichordata; class Enteropneusta; family Ptychoderidae; genus Ptychodera; species Ptychodera flava. Next base: position 35,678,650 of record NC_091948.1, read on the forward strand.
TACACACTATATTCTGCAGTTGCACCATTGAAACTGTGCACATACATGACACTTAATCACCTTCAGATTTTGTTTTGGAATGTTTGTTGATCAAAACTCTGTCATTGGCTATAAGAGACTGCTCAGCTCTGTGGTAATCCTGTTTGAGTGACAACATTGTCCACAGGGAACAACAAGGCTGACTACCATGTCAAAATAAGCCTTAATGAGTCTAAACAAAACATGTTTTTGGCATACTGTGAAGGTATCTGGTTTCCGAAACACTTACACCATAAAGCTATCAACAAAATCATACAGAAGATTTTGATATTACAAAGATTTTGGGGAAATCACTAACTTTAGAACAAATTGAAAACAGTCATTATGAGATTCAAAGTAGATATGTTTATTAGAATGGCAATAGTCAATTTCACCATTAGTTTGTAATTTTACCGTGTAAAAGGATATTTGTTATTCTCACGACCTGTTTTTTCCTTTTTTTATGTTATTCTGACATGTGCCATGCCACTTTTGAATTGTATGAGATTTGACAAGCTGACTGTATAGAGCTACCATTTATTCAGTGTAAAGCAAACAGATACATCATTCTGGTTCATCATGACTTGATCTTTAGACTAACTTTGGTAAATTCAACTAGCAAGCTTTTAATTTTGTAGAAAGTTTAATATTATTTTACTGTACGAGACTTTGCCACAACTGAAACAAACAAACAAACAAGGGAAATGAACAACTTGTCATAAGTTTAAACTCTGCTCATTACATGTTGGGCTTGATGTTGTACAGGGATGATGGCTTCCCTGCTTTAGTGCCTGGAAATTCCCACTGGAAATCTGCCAGGTCTGTAGGTCTGGCAGATACCGATATCAACTGAATGGCCATGTCTCCAACAGTCACTTTCACCCTTTTCCTGCAAAGTCCATATTTCACCATCAGGTCAAGATGGTTAAAATAATGAAACACAACATATTCCATATGGTGTATTTTAACATAATACTGTACATTTGAAGGCTGCTGAAAACATAAATACTGTAAACTTGATTTTTTTGGACTAAAGATGCTATAACAGACCAAACCAAGTGGGTGAAAATATGTCATGTTTTGGCTCAATACCGCTTTTTACTGACTTGGCTGACAGGGAAGTGATACTGTCTGGCAGGAAAAGGATTAACACAAGGAGAAATGATCACTTTCACACACACTTACAGAACAAAAGTTGAAATGTTTTCTGAAAACATCTTACCCCATGTTATTTTTGGCTCTGTCATCATATGACATGTATCTTCCCCTGGTTGATATGGCTGCACCACTCATTTTACTTATCTGGGAAGAATGAATAATACAGTGCTGAGGGTGACTTTCATCATTTTTACCAACTTTATAGATATTTTGTGCTATTGGTAACAATGAGCAATAACAACTCATCGTTGATGACACAGTCCCTGCTAGATTAAGGTGTTTGAATTGTCTGAATTAATTATTACCGTATTCCTCCCATTCTAAAACCCCGCCCGTTTATAACGCCCCCCAGGATCATTTTATCGATTCGTAATTGGTCGTTAGTTCGTTTATAACGCCCCCCAGGGGGGTACACCCAAAATCTGACAGGAACAATACTATCATAGAGCCATTGTCATGTAATGAATGAGACAAGGATATCCACGACACCTACGTCGCTAATCGAAGTCACAAACAAGTGCTAAAGTGAAGTATCAAACCTCAAAACAAGCACACTATTGTTTGGTCTTGGAACATGTCAATCGGGAATGGTTCTATCGTTCCTGGCGATACAATTCCACTTGGATTTCGCTACGTGTAAATGAACATTAAAAGAGTTGGATTTTTGAGCGTCTCGATCTAGTACAATGCCATCTTTTCGTCACTGTCATTTTGCTAACGTCAAAATAAGCAGATTTTTGAACATCTTGATCAAGTACAAATCAAATATTTCGATGCCATTTGGCTACCATAACATGAACATTACAATAGTCGGGTTTTTGAACGTGTCGATCAAGTACGATTCGCTCATTTCACGTGGTGAAAAAATCGTTCCTTTCCACAGGTATCGCGAATGCGCTCGACGGAACTGAAGACAACATGATTTCCGTTCCTTCATCAGTCGCTCTTTTGTTTTTTATCCCCTCCGCTTGGTTGTGTGATGAAGTCATCTTCGTCCTCGAGGAGGAGAAGCCAGATTCATTATCGAGAGAGTTAGCCACTATTGACTGACTCTATAGTGAGCGATCCGGTGTGTGGTGTCATATTATAATTAACATGACCCAACATCAACCGGAGTTTCTGGACACTTATAAGGATTTTTGTTTGAGGCATTATTTTGAGCGTTGCTAGTGCTCGTTATGCTAACAGTAAATGTTGTACTAATCTGACAACGATTACTTGTTTTAGGCATTTAAATCGATTAACCAAACTTTTTGTTTTGTTTCAATTTTTCATGGACTTCGAATCGTACTTGATCGGGTTGATATTGGTGCCTGCTATCCGGTGTTTGAAAAGCATGGAACTTGTGAAAGGCTGTTTCGAGAAATAAATCTTATTTCTCTGTGTTTAGCCATTCCCAGGTTTCATGGTTTCGTTAACAATATTTGCTGTAAACGGCCTTTGAAATCGGGTTGGTCTGAGGAGAGTATTCGTTTATTTAATTCATGCCGCCAACTTTGATTACTCATATGGCAGCTCTCTCAGTTTTTGACTTTCTTTGCCAGATGATGTTTTCTGTATTGCCCAGCAATCTTTACAGTTTGGTTGATTCTAGTACCAATTCGATGACAGATTGCATCTTGGTTTTGTACGATAAGTTGTGGCATAAACAGCTATCATTAAACCTTTTAACTGTTTGAGCGATATGGGCAAAGTGTGTTTGAATTAACTCACTGGGCTTTTCGGTTGTTGTTCCGGATATCGACGGACTGCTTACTCCTTCACGTGTTGGTCAAAGTTACATAACGAGCTATGATTTTGTAAGAAGGATTTGTTTTAGATGCTCGTTTTATAGACCCAGAGGAGTGTCGTTAGAAAACGACCCGAGGGTTGATCCCAGAAGTAAGCTCACCTGCAGTGATTTTTTACTCCAACTGATTTTTGCAGTAGTTGCTATAGCTTTCTTGTTCAATTTAAAGAAATTGTCAATGTTTTGACACAATTTTAACAATTTAAATGTTTGATAGAGAAATGTTTTGGAGAAAAGAGAAAGAAAAAACCAGATTGTTAATTGCTTTTTATATGTCAAATTGACCTAATTTTCAAGTAAGATTTTTGTAGCATCCGTGACAAAATTACATGTCATACTAAACAGAAAGTATTTTAGAAAGAAGTTCATTTTGATTACACTGAATGGTATTAATATTGTTGCTATAGCATGGTTAATTCATGACAATAAAACTTTTAAGTACAGCATACCAGCGGAAGGACATAGAGAAGTTGAAAGTCCTATTAAGAAATATGATCAATATTGTTGTATTTCTCACTAAACTTGAGGTTGTGTTTATTCATGGAAAAATTAAGTAAATCATACTAAGTATAGCTTATTTTAATGCCAATATGCATCTTTTATATTGTAATAACATAAGAAAGCATTAACAAATCATTGTTTAAAATTTTATTATGACATTTGTGTTTCGTGTACAACATTTCTGTAGCATCCGTGACACTGCGTCGACCATATAAAACAATGTGCACTGTGGTAATACTAATGACGTTTGCTTCACCAAATTTTAGGAAGATATGTCCCATACCATAACCTTTCAACATATTATTTAACTAGACAGTTATAATGAACTTGAAATTTTCACCTAAGTGACACACTCTAGCGCACCCTGATTGTGACTGACCCGTTATCAAATGAAGACGTAGGACTTGTGTTTGATGACGAGGGGGAAGATGACGATATAGACTTCGATGGGTTTGACTTCGATGAAGAGGGCAATTGTATCGACAAACGCGACATCCGAAGTTTCTTCCGCGCATGAACTGAAAATACTTTGAATTTCTTTCTTTATGTTTTATCGATTTTGTACATTTTTTTTTCACATGTTATAAATGTATTTATTGTTTGAACGGCATTTTTTGCTTGTGTGTGTCCTTTTCCTGAACTAGTCCCGGCAATGAGTTGGCGATAGTGTAACAGATTTTCAAGATTATGCATGCTTTCGAAGTCTTGCGAGGGAAAAATACCCAACTTCATAAACGGCCCTATACACTTACAGTTAGAACAAAAACGTGCATGTTCGTACCATTCAGAACAGATGATCATAGATGACTGAATTCTACATCCAGAGACATTTCGTTCATCGATACAATAAAACATAGGGCCAAAGTCCCTGAAGCTACTATAGACATGGATACAAAATTAAGTATTTCCTGACTGTATGAAATTATCTCACTACAGTCATCCTAGGGACTTGTAAACCAATTAATATTAAAGCTGTCTGACCAGTGGTTTTGATAAAACAAGCGACTCAACAGTTGACAGAGCTCTGCTGTGTTATGTAGAGAATAACCTTTTGTGACACATGTATTGATGAAGAAGTTGGATATCTTTGCAGCGTGTTCATTTTTAGCCGGATGCCGGCCAAATTGACCGGCTACTTTCGTATTTTGGCCGGCTACTTTTCACAGCTGTTTTCAGCACTGTTTCGCTCTCTGGCCTGGAAATTCTGGTTTTGATAACAATAATTAGATTTTTTTGGTGGTCTTGCAAGCCGCAGATAATATTTCAGAAGTGCCGATGTGGCTATATGTACTCTAGCAATTTACGCGGTGAACTTGTTGCTATCACTGTTGTACCGCGATCAGCGAACGTGTTGTTGCTCTCAAGGTCAACCTCGCTCGCCCCATCACAGCCCGAATTATTCCGACGTTCACATCGGGTATAGCCGAAAATTGGACTAACATACAATTACGTTATGCCCGCGAATAGCCGACCATTTCCGAATGAAGCCGACTTTTGTTTCGCTCAAACGCGGAAGAGAAAGTCGACGCTTGAGAGCTTTGGTTTTCTGCGTAAGAGTAGGGCCTAGTCTGATGGGTTTGGTAGGTTTTTGATCAAATCTAAAGCGACCACAAGTTACTGAGTCTCATTTTTCATATTTTCGAAACGCCACGTCAATCCATGCATGGTCGATCACGATGTCAATATTCAACTCAAGTCGATCGACATCGCGTTTTGTGGAGGGGCCGTGGTTGTGTGCATCGCGGAAGAGAAAGTCGACGCTTGAAAACTTTGATTTTCTCACTTTGTCTGTTGGTTTTGGGAGGTTTAGATCAAATCTAAATAAACAAAAATTACTTGGTCTCACTTTTCGTACTTTTGAAACGCTATGTCGACCACGGTGTCAAATTTCAGGTCGACCGATATCACGTTGTGTGCACTGTGTTACAATTGACTACCGGTGCTTTCTACACACACGGTGAAGTACAGGCTGGCGTTCAGTGTCGTTAGTTTGAGGTTTTATCAAACACGTGCACTGAAATTTAGCTCTCTTTTTCAATTATGTTCAACATCAGCAAAAAATCAATAATCAGCTCGCGGATTTGTTTTATTGTGAAATTAGTACAGTGAATTAAAATCACTGAAAATTGTGTTCCTATAATTCATTGAATTGAATAAACTGTTTGATTTTACTGTATCTTCAATCAATTTTATTTAAATCAGTAAAACACTTTGTACGGCAAGACTGGTCAGGATTCTAGCGGATCGTTATCTGGGTTGTGAAAACCCTACGCCCCATTCTATGTTGTATTTCAAAATGTTTGTTCAAGTCATGAGCTAAACATAATTCTACACAACAGTCTGGTGAAATTTTGCTATTATCCTTGTCAACTGAATGCAGTTGACAGGCCCGAGTGATATCAAATTAATTTTTCTGACTTTGTTGTAAACTTTATCCCTTGAAAACATGTTTTAATTGGCAATGATAATGATTATTTGTATGCTGAAATGGTCTTCAATATTGTACAAGAATGCATAAAATTATTTCAAAATATCTTCAAAATTTAAAAATTTCTTGTCCACAGGGACGGGGGACCCCGTCCCAGAAATCCTCCCCCTGTGTGTATGTTGAAATAGCCTTTTATACACCGTATAAGAATGCATGAAATTGCTCAGAAATGTCTTCAAATTTAAAAATAATCCTTAACACTCTTCATACAGTACAATAATGCATGAAATTACTACACAAAATGTCTTCAAATTTTAAAAATTTCTTGCACACAGGGAGTCGACCCTCTCCCTGAAACCCTCCCCCCTGTGTGTATGTTGGAACAGCATTTTATACACTGTATAAGAATGCATGAAATTGCTCAGAACTGTTCCCCCCCCCCCCCCCCCCCCCCCCGCCCAGGGAACCTGGTTGCACACAGAGCTAACCGCCTACTTTTCTGAATTTTCCGCCTACTTGAAAAATTTTTGAGAACCCTGCTTTGATAGCTCATTTCAGGATGGCCTGACCAAAAATAGAAAAAAAAAAATACAGATTTGCATATTTCATCACAATTTTAAAAAATCTAAGTTGGGTTATCCCTAGGTAAAAGTAAACAGGACTTGCTTAAATCAAGATTTAAGTCATAAAAAACAGCATATCTGTCAGGTTATAAAGAATCTTAAGGTGGTTATATTTATCAGTATTTTCATCCTATTAACCAAGCACGTTTTAACTTTCAAAATTAACATTGTAAGTAAGTTCTGTTGAATAAGTTGAGACAGTAGGTACTCAGAGAAAGCACATTGAAGAGACAAATGTTTGAAACTTAGAAAGTTCAAGGTCATCAAAAGCATTATAAGGAATCATGTAACACTTCCATTGCACTGTGTACACAGATTGCATAATTGCTATAAATAGCACATGAGGAATCTTACAGCCCAGCTTTACCATAAAAACCCTAACACTTTGACCACTCTTTTAATTGACCACTCTATTTTTTTCGTCAAAAAGTAATTTTATTTTATCCTTACCAAGTCAACCATAAATGGAAATTAGAACTTTCTCTATCTCTATTTATTTGACCACCCTATCATGACAAACTATTAAGAGCAATTTCTTTTAGATAACATACAGGGCACAATAATTGACGGTTCAGAATATGTCAAAGTTGGGATTCAGGAAAGTTGCCTTTTAAATACATGTTTTAATCCTCCAAGATGGTAAGCATTTTACTATGAACTGTCACAAAAAAGTTGATCTTTCTGATAATTCTACACTAAAATTATTTTGGCTTTGATGATTTCCTAATTAATTCAATTATTTAAAATCATATTAATTATTTTTTTCTGGGTGAATTGATAGGGTTTATACGGTACAAGAATTACATACAATGTAAGTCAAATTTTGACCAAAAATGACAAAAAATTCCTTAAAAATACACGTTTGCATATTTCATCACAATTTGAACAAATCTAAGTTGGGTTATCCCTAGGGACCTGTATACCAAATAACAAAGCTGTCTGACCAGCGATTATGAAGAAGAAGATTTTTTACCAAAAATGCCTTTTTTGGCATTAATTTGCCTATTTTCAACAATATCAAAAAATTAAAAAAATTAGTTTCTCAAAATCATATTTTTCATCTCCACAACAAATATCAAATCAGTAAGTACTGCAGTTCTCAAGATATTTGAGTGGACGGACGCCTCACAAACGGACATACATACATACATACAGACTGACGACGGACGCCGGACGGATACCCATCTTAATAGCTTCTATAGACTATAGTCTATAGTAGCTAATAAAAAACTTCAAAGTTTTATTGCCAAAAATTCAATTCATCAAATTGTAAGCATATTGGCGTAGCAATCTTTCGTCTCGGCCGGCCGGCCGATGCTTCAATCAACATTTATTAGTTTGAACCTAGCGCCTGCCTTTTCGTAAGATCGCATTTCGTTTCGAGATAGATTAGACTTTTTGAAACTACCGCAGGAGCAAAATAATAAAACTCAAAACGTATAATTGATCGTTTATTTTAAGGAGTACGCTAATTGAAAATCGTAATATAGAAACATCAGACGGACACCGTGCAGCACACTGTATGCATGTGCTGAACAGAATTTTACCCTGACCTCATGCACTGACACCTTTGACCTATTGCGTGAATTGACCAATCACAGCCAGCGGAACTTTAGGGACTTTCCCTTTACTCCATGTCTGATCTTTGCGGCCATGCTATGCATTGCTATGGGGAGCTAGCTACTGCTGGAGCGTACTTGTTGCAACGAAGTATCGTGGTGATTATCTATACAAGAAATACGAAGATTTATTGCTATGATAATCGTATTTTTTAGCAGAAGAGGGTATGGCAAATATGCTAAATTTCAAAACTTGTCGATCTCCATTAATTTATTCCGTACAGATTCGACTGTCAGTATCGACGCAGCATGGCCATGAGTCGATATCACAAAGTATGAGTTGTCTGCAGCGCTCACGTGAATAAAAAAACATTGCATAAAATTTGCATAACATTGCACAATTAGCATAAATTAACTACGACGTTCGATTTCGCGGTGACATCCGTTTGTACAACCCCCCACATGTTTTCCGTCACCTTTGGTTCTGAAAAGGGGGTTTTAGAATCGGAGGAATACGGTAATCTTTCTGTTAACAGATAACTTAGTGAAAGATATCAAGTTTCATGGATTAATTACTTACATAATGATGTGAGGATTCAATAGTGCAGATAAAATTAAAACTGACAATGTATAGTCAATTTAACTTTCTTTTCTTGTGAAGGGTATTTGATGAATATTAAGAATGTAAACTGCAGGAAAATGATTACAAAGCTCTGTATTTCTGACCTCATTATAAGAACTTTGAGAGAAATTCCTGTACATAAAGAGTTTTAGGGACAAGAAGCCTATTAAGGTACATTTCTTTCACTGCAGATGGAGACTTTCAATTAAGGGAATTTTTGGAGATCTTGTTTGACTTTCCATGATACATTTTTTGTTGCATCACCTTTTAAATCAGAATTTCTATTGATGTCACCAGGTATGAATGACGCGTAAGTTATAAATTCTGTACACAAATTATGATAGTCACGAGGTAAACTGTCCGGCGCATGAAGAGCAAGTGATGTAATTTCAAAGGGCACAGCTTAAAGAGGTTGTGTGTTAATGTGCAAACTAAATTGTGTAAATGGTTACAAAGCCCAATCACAGAATCAACAATAACCAGGACTGCATGTCAATTGTACTGTGGGTAGCCTTCATCATTTCTACTATGAGAATCAGACAGATAAAAAGACCATTCTGCTTAAAGGTATGGAAATCGATCCCAGGGCCTAGGAGTGGTACATGTAAAACAGTGTGTATCTTTGCGTCAGAGGCGAAATAAACGATGAGTGTATCTATTTATCCAGGAAATCTTAATCCCGACTGCTATGTTTGTACGCACATAGAGCCAGTCGACGTTAGGGACACAAAAAACAACACGAGGAACAAAGAGACAGGGGTTTTGAACAAATTGTAGCCGGTACTTCACCGATGTCTGTAACTCTATACATGAAAATATTCGTAGCTTGACGCACTTTGAACATAGCTCGTAACAAGGGACAGTGCAGTGGAAAGCCCATGGAACTACGTGTACAACTATTAGAGCCATTCATGTAGTTTGTGAACAGTGAAGATTTTTCCGATCAACAACTTTGACAGATGGTGGACTGACCTTTCCTACCGCAATTGTTATCTCCCTCGATTCAGCACAAAATTTTCGTATGGACTGTTGGTGCGGTGTTTACAGTTGTTACGTGGTGGTAAATCCTAGTCGTATTTACGACTGCTGTGTGAACAGTCACTGAATAAATTTTGCACGCATTTACGAGCACTGGATATTTTTACAGTTTTTAATCGAAAACCGTCCGTATACGCGTATGACAGTGACAAAAACAACACAAGGAATCTGGCGTATATTGTTACTGAATTACTTTGACCCCCCCCAAAAAAAATCACCCAAATGCCGAACGGTGATCATACAGAACTCTGCAGTTTTCTGGACTAAACGACCCCAAACCGACCGGATCTCAGTCAACTGTGCCGGGCTCGACGTCTACTCGATCAGCGTCAACACAAACTTTCACTCCAGACAACTTTACCCCACAAACTGGGAATATACTAAATTTACCTTGAAAAAATTCAAACTGTGTATCGTATTGAAAAAATCTTACCGGGGCCACGGAACAAATTAAAAAACCAACAAATCCCAACAGAAACAGTGGAATGATCATTAGTGTGCAAGGTCGCTGTATTATATGTCAGGGTAAAAAAATCTAGTTTTTAAATTTCTGGACGGTACAAAAGGCGAGGCAGAATTAGACAAGATTACGACCAATTTGTTACCGCCGATGGTACATAACTTTCTTTTGATAGCAGGTAGTTCGGTGTCCAGTGAGAACACTATTCCCAATATACCATGGCTGTTGATTTGAGCTGCCTCCGATCGAAAATTTTCTATACAAAGACATGATATCAATAATTTTGCGAGATTATAAGTACCCGCTGTCTTCTCGCCAAATAGCTGCGATCAAGATCATTATGATAGAAGCAATTGACCGCCGAACACCTGCTTGCTGTTCTTATACACAACGTGAAAAAAAATGATTATTCTTGCTGAGAAATACGACAGCAAATATTGCAATGTGAATTTCTTACTATTTTCCTCGCAATGGTTTTACATCTGTTTCTATTTTAACACGGTCAGTGGACCATTTCTGACGATTTTTACAAACAAAGAATCAGCTCACACTCATCGTGGGAACACATTGCAAAGATGTTCAAAAAATGTTCATCACATGAAAGATTACCGTAATCCCCGTTTCAAGGATGTAGGAAATGTATAAAGTGTTGTTCATCTCGAAAAATCCCGAACTGCAGCCTCTAAATACAACTTCCCGACAACTTGCCGACAACTTTACAAGCACACTCCTGTCATCACATGACGGCTGTAACAGTGCGTACATGTGCAGCCGAATCAAAAGACTTCAAATCAAAAGTAAAAAAGTATAGAAAAATATCAATATCCAAGCACTGTGAAACAGAGTAATTTTGATAAGGTCAATTTATTGCATATTATAAAAAATCTCCAGGCCACTCGGAACAGCGTAAGATTATGATCTCACCCGTTCGAATACTACACTCACACGGTAGGGTAAAAATGTGAACTCAGAACGTTATATACTGCTTCCGCCAAGCGAGTCCGCTTGGCTAAAGATGGTAAAATGATCATAATTATTATTGCTAATCTCTATAAATTTTGCCAAACATTCGTTAGTAGTTGTCGAATTTCTTGAGTTTGTCCGAAAACTATTTCAGTGAATGACGTAAGTTTCAAGACACCTGAGTGCGAACGCAATAGCAAAATCAGTCACAGACAATCGAGGAAGAACATAAGAGTCTATTAATCAGAATCTGCGAATTAAATGAATCCTAAGTTACTAGGAAAGTAAAAAGGTAATGTTGTGTCCTGGTTGGGAAAGAAAGTTGATTAAGATTTCAAAAAAACGTCAGATAATATTAGAGCAATTTAGTAAAACGTATAGAGAAGAACGACATCACGGCGATCTTCAAACCTTTCATCATATTTCAGTCTGAACGGTCAACATTTGATGCTATAATCTATGTCAAGTGTCTCTTTTTGGTCAAATCTGACAGAGATGAAGCAATCGCGATTTAGTTTCATCACCCCGACCCGACAGAAAATAATGCAGCTCATGGGCACCTGTAAAATCGTGGCGTGATTGTATCCAATGGCCGTCCACTGCATGGGCCATTGACCGTGTATCGCCAGCAAACAACGGTTTTGGACGTCACGAGAGCATTTTTCCACAGTCTGTGAGCGGTTGAGTGATTTGGGTTGGCTGCATAGATCGAAATCGAGTTGATTTCGGCCGAAAACAGTTCGAAAAGTAGTTTTTCGTGTTCCATCCGAATTGGATCCGCATGTTGCCGGTTTTGTCCATGGTAATCAGCAGAGCTGTGGTGGGAGGCTGTATAACGCCTGGAACACACGGCATGAAATAGTCCGTTTGTGTCTGAACTCATCTGAGACTCGTGTTCAGTAAACGTTGGTCAAGTATTTTGCTCAATTGTAAGAATCGTTTATTCATTGTTGGCATCGTAATCAATCGGATGTACACAACAAATGTTTGATCGCTTTGCACCTTTGCGCGTCACCTCGTGATTGGCAGCTGTTTGAATGCTTTTATCCATTGTTTGTTGGACGCTTCGAACACGGCATCGAAGCAGTTTTGGCATCAAAAATCAACTTAAAATGGAAACAATGAGAGAATTTTGCCAACAAGGTGATGCCACAAGTATTCACGAAACGTAATATGTTGGAACAATGCTTTAATTTACACCATGGTTGTTGAAAGCTCCAGATTTTCGGGAGCATTCGTTGACGCTGTTATCATGTGCCACTCATGTTGGATTATGAATGCCCAGGGAGATAGGGGGTATTTATAGGATCCCCCTGCCTTTAAATAAAGCCATACCATATTCTTTGATAATAAGAATTGCTTGTGAAGAAACTTGAAAAGCAGTATGAACAGCAGATTCTAATGAATACTGTGAAATACTTCACTTTCGAGGGACTCTATTTTCGCACTTTCATGGTTTATGATTTTTTCGCGGGATCGAATTTTCGCCGAGATCAAAAGCAGTTACGCCAACAGTAGTACTAAGCAAAATGTCGAACAAAAGAATGCGGTTTTGACAGCTACGAAGTAGCTATTTTATCAAATCATCCCAGGGATGCTGAGCTGTCACCGAATCCACCTGTTTGTAAAGAAATGATTCACACTTCCTGATTGAACACTTACTGCATTGAAAAAGTCTTTCGCAGCAGTGTTTATTGACAGCTGTCAATCAAGGTTATGAAAGGTGAATTCATCAACTACTAATTGATGGTGGCAGATCAATGACAAATTGTTTGAAAAGATGACACTGACGAAAGCGGCACGTAAAAGAGATCGCCAAAGATCAAAGAATGTTTCCCTTTAAAAACTGACTTTCCCCGTGTGATTTTACCTCACTTCTCTACGAGACACTGATGAATGTACATCACGTCTCTTCTCACACGCTTGCTGAAGCAAGTGGCGCCGTCTTTGACCCCGGGTCTTCCAAATCCGCGGAAGAAGTGTCACTCGTTGAAGCTACAGTCACCAAAGCCACCAACAAAGCAGTTGTTGATTCCAGTTTAGCTTCTCCCAAACGTAAACGTGGTGACTACAACTTCTACTCAGATGAAATGCCAGTGAAGATAGCCAAACATCTAGAAGTTTTAGTAAAGAGCTAGGCAGACCCATTTCTGAAAGTACCGTGCAAAGCATCAGAGATTCTTTCCATAAGAGACAACGACAAAACCCAGCATCTCCCCTGACGTCATTACCAAAAGGTCAAAGAGGTCAACCAGTTCTCCTTGGTCATGAACTGGATATCAAGGTGCAGCAATGGATATGGAAAGTGCGACTGAATTGTGGGGTCATCAACACGAGAATTGTTATGGCTGCTGCACAAGGTATCGTGCAAAACGCAGACAAAACAACACTTCAACAGTATGGTGGTTCTATCAAGATTACTAAGTCTTGGGCAAAGTCACTTCTGAAGCGTATGAACTTTGTGAAGCGGAAGGGCACAAAGGGAGTTAAGCACCTCCCCAGTGACTTTGACCAGATCAAGTCTGCTTTCCACGAGTGAGTTCACAGCGTTGTCGCCAAGCACAACATTCCGAGTGATTTGATCGTGAACTAGGACCAAACTGGCGTCAGTTTGGTCCCCGGTGGCGAATGGACCCTGGAAGAACAAGGCACAGACCATGTGACAATCAATGGTACGGTAAGCGTCAGATCACCGTGCTGTTAGCCATCAGCCAAGCGGGATTTTTACTGCCCCCTCCAGTGTTCTATGGCGGTAAGACTGACCAATGCCATCCAGGCGTCACATTTCCTGAGACATGGGACGTCACGCACACCGAGTCTCACTGGAGTAACAAAGAATCCATGACGCTGTACGTGCAAGAAGTCATCATTCCTTACATTCAAGACCAACGCAGTAAGCTTGGTGTCCACGAAAGAATCACCATGGACTGGTTTGAAAACTATGGTCAACAGGATACTAGCGGCGAATCCAGGTTTACGGTTTATAGACATTTGGCAGCATATACTTTGCCAAGATTTGGCCGAGTTTAGAAATATCCTGTGGCTTGTGAAAATAGTAATGCTAATACCTATCCATACTAGCAAATGTGAGAGAGGCTTCTCATTGATGGGCCGTATTAAGTCAGATTGGCGGGCAGCACTGAATACGGAAACTATGTGTGCGTAGATTAGAATTGCGCTTCATGGGCCAGCTGTGAACGAATTTGACCTCAATCACGCAATCGAGATGTGGTATCAAGGAGGTCAGCGGAGACAGCGTCCTGACTTTTTACCGCACGGGCTAGGAGTACATGAAAACGAAGACGAAAGTGAGTGAATTTATAAAAAAATAAAAGACACCACACATTTCAGATCATTTATGCATTTTATTGGCAATAAATGAAATGTTTAATCGGCAATACTTACCTGTTTATGGGGAGATCAATGTTTGTTTATTGTAGATTGAACACTGAACACATTGGACACTGCAAACTATCGATTCCTAAACTACTTTTAAATGATTTATTACATGAAGTTGCAGATTTATGTAAATAGCGCTTCTTAGCTCATGTTTGTTCATACAAAGCACCAGTAGGACATTAAAGTATGGTGATATAATTGACGTATATTGCGGGCTACTAGTCATCAACTACGGGCTATCAATTTTAGGATATGGTAGCCCACTTGGGCTACCGAGAAAAAAAGTTAATTTCGAGCCCTGGTCCGATATTTTACGTCATCGGCTACTTTACAGTGACTTCAGGTTCAGATTTAACTTTGAATACCAGACATCATGAGTAATTTTGGATTCAGATTTAGAAAATGTAGCTGTGCATATCAACAAAACGTGAATCTTTGGCCACCAAATTAAGATGTTTTGTGAAAATAAGTAGTGTGCATCAAGAGGCAAAAGGGTACTATATTTCTGCCCAGTTATACAATGATCGCTTCAAAGACGACTCTGGAATCGCTGATGACATGCCCACGGATGGACAGAACCTAACCTATTAGTCTCTGCTTTGCGTGGACTAACAAAGTCGTTAATTGTGTACACATATCAAGAATGTTTGTAAGTTGCTATTATTACTAATAGGTATATCTGGTTAACATTTGTCATTGCTGTTTTACTAATAGGTATATCTGGTTAAAATTTGTCATTGCTGTTATTAATAACAGGTATATCTGGTTAAGTAAACCACAGGTTCCATAATTCTATTTACAAAATATTGAAAAAGCCAACTCCAACAATTCTCATGAATCAGACAAGTGTATCAGCTGGTATTGTCCCATTCATAGACATAATCAGTATTTTCAAAGGAGAAGTTACAAAGTTCTTTAAAGTTTGTAATGCTCACTTTTTAAGGAAAGCTACCCTATGTCCAAAACGTTCAGAACAGCCAGCTTGTAAATACAATTATTGACAAAGTACATCATATGAGACTGACCTCATCTTGAGTAGCTCCCCTTGTCAGCAGATTTCTACAACTGATAGGGACGTCATTGATTTCTATCTCAGCAATAATGGGTTCTTCTTTCTTTTGACCAGCTTGCTGTGTCTGTGAAGGATTTGTTACATTTTGTGATATACACAGTTTATGACATGTACATTTTATATCAATACATGAAGCACTACTTATTAACAAGAACTGTTGCACCAGAGCTTAAAAGACATGTTCCTTTGTTTCATCAAAGCACACTTTGTCAGAGTTCTCCCCAGGTATCTGGCCCGATACTGTTTATTTTCTGTTGATACTGTTTAATCTTGGTTCATTAAAATGTTCATTAAAAAGTTCATTAAATATGCAAATAAGGAATTGCCTGAAGTAAAAACGCTTATTATAATATGCTTAGCTGGAATCCGGCAATCTGATTGGCTGTAGCCAGGGTTCATATTCTCAACAAGAAGATCTGCGCGCCGCGTAACATTTTTGAGCTCACTCAAATTTCGAAAGCCAGCTTGAGAGCTCAAAGCGCCAAACTGTCAGACAAGTCTATGGCTTGAGATTGATTTTGATTGTTAAATTTTAGTCTAGTGCAGCTTGACAAACCAACAAATGAAGTCTCATAAGCAGCGGAGGCTATGTAACAACAACATAATTTTTGAAAAGTTTTTGAGCGTTTTTTTTTTTAAGTAAAATTCTTCAAGTTCGATGTCTAATCGCAATATCAATACGTTGCGTGACCCTATTTTATGCATTCAACTGTGCACATGCGCCCGTTCTGAAACTTTCGTTTTAGATTTTGTATAAGGCTGGGCGCTCCTGAACTCCGCCCAAAATAACGACCTTGTCCACTTGTTTTTATCTTAAGCATATTATATTGAGGTTATAAACGGTGCGTTCGGGTATTTGGTTGCGGATATAAGACCTCTGTGGTGAAAATTAGCATATTTGGCAGGAAATAATCACCTCCTAATTAGGAAAATTCATTTAACAGTGTTTCAGCCAGCTTTTGCTAGCATGGGGACACAGTGACCCATAGTAGGCCTGAATGGGGGACAAATTAAATTTTTGGGGGACATGAAATGTACAACAATAAAACAGCACAGTACAGTGTCATTATGTGTCATTATGACCTGGTACTATATTTGGTGTTCAATAGGCAAGTCAGGTGAGTGCATTAACGGTCAGAAGGCCAATGGTGTTGTGCAAAATTGTGCCAACACAGTGTTCTCCCTAGGATCAAGGGCAAGCATGTCGGAAATCTACATAAAATTTACATAATTAATTTGCATACATTAACATATATTTAAATACATACACACACAAAACAATCACTGCAAATTGTAGTCATTTAATATGCCTTTTATTTACTTACACACTGCTGCATGAACGTACATATCAGGGGAATAAACAATTAAGTTTACAGGTGGCACCATGAACTACAATGAATTCATACATGAAAACTGAACGGTCACATCTTGCTTTCAGCAGTCCAACTTCAGTTGTAATAATTCAACTTGTACTCTTATTGCATAGAGAAACATTTGCCATGAAACATTGCGTCACTTGTTTACGAAATTATACAGAGCAACGAAGCCACGCAATCAGGCCTGTGTACCCCAGCGACATAAAAAACACATTGGTCACGGTCCCAATGAATAGAGGGATTGTTACAGTTTACCATAATAGAAAATTCAGACGTATTTACAGGAATGATCGTCACCAACATATGAAACCCCTGTCGTTTTAGTAACTTGCCTCCTTAGCGAACCTGAAACGAGACCTGAACTTGAAAACAGCGCGAAACGCTCAAGCCCACACATCGACTGCCATCTTGGAAATCGCCTGACCTGTTTACGTCACATGGCATGGCACTGTAGACATCATTTCGCGACCAAAAAGTTAATCCAAACTCATATTTTAAAAAACTTTGCGCAAAATAAAAAAAAGATGACAAGAATGCAAGAGAACGATTGCAAGATTAGCCAAAAAACTTGTAAAATGACAGTGACCCCAACATCGAGAAACTAGGTCAAGTCAGCCTAGCGTAATATATGACGCACATGTATCGTGTGCAGCCCACAAACTCTACCGTTCTCCTGCTCTGATACTTTCACCGTTTGTCTCAACAATGAGAACAGAAAAATAATTAAAATACAAATGCACATTCGTAATACTGCCATGGAGATTTCATGTAGACTAACTGTCATCAGGTATAGACGCCTTAGTGTAAATTTTTTTTTAGGGTCGTAATTTTGACCGATAGCTTTGACCACCACCACATTTTTACGGCGTCGACGTCACTGTAATCCCCCACGTAACTTGATAAACGGTCATTGACATGGCGCTCGACCAACATGATCAAAGTCACAGCCACATCGATGTGCAGCTGGGCCGGTGTTTTTCAACACCTATGTATGTGTCAATTGATTAATGTAAACTTGTCAATCGACACAAAAAAGTCTATTCAGGACTAAAAACGATGTTGATAAGGCTAGTTTTGGCAGATGTCCCGTGCCAATGAATACAGTGAGCTGTCAAGTGGGGCTGTCAATCAAGGGTGTCCGGAAAAATCTGAAGCGTCAGGGCATTGTAGCAAGCGTCACGGCGATCAAGGCAAGCGTCACGGAGACGTGATGCTTGAAGGGCCTAGGGAGAACACTCAACATGAAACTTGCAGTATCATTAAGTTTACAGCTACCACATGGTATGCACATAAACTGTAGGGCTCCCCCTTAGTCACCAAGATGATTAGCCAACTCATTAGCCAAATCAAAAATCTTGTAGCCACTTTGAACAAATTTTAGGCAGTTTATGATCTCAATTGTGGCAACAACTTTCTTGGTATTCAGGAGTTCTTAATTTTTCAAATCAAGATGTTTTGTATTTTACATTAAAGAAGTATTTGTTCAGTTTTTATTGCATTAATTATCTGTGTTTTATGACATTAAAGTAATAGAAATATTTTTTCATTTCTGGTGGTAAAAATAAAATTAGGTGGCAATTCTAAAATCAGGTAGCAATGTGAAGTGTATATTACCACAGATACAGAATATTTCTGTAGCATTCAGTCAGTGTTCACAGAATGACAACTTAATACATTTAAGCTACAAGCTCCTAATGTGGCAAATTTATGCAGTTTTTAAGTCATGACGAAAATTTTGTGAGCCACACAGATAAAAATTTTCCATGCAGAAGAAAGCATTGGGTAGCATAGTGGCAATGTAGATACAATTATTGTGGTGTTTAAGGCGCTGGTGTTGTGTCACAGTTGTGATCAAGCAGGCTCAATAGCACACAGTACGTGGTTTATCCCATGATGCAACTCGATTCGTACACACAGAGATCACCATTCTACCACCGAGGGCGCCATTACAAATATGACTAAAGCTGTCTAAAAATAGCCCCCAGCTTGAAATTGAGGTCAAATGCGTACGCATGACTTTTATCCTCGTTCGCAGTTACGTCAATGTGATAGCCCGAAAGACGTACATTTTTCAGTTTTTTTCCGGATCTTCATAGCATTTTTCTATCCAAAGATCCATATCATTGAAAATTGTCGTTAAGTTTTCATTTTTTTTGTCCTTTCGGGGATATTTTTAGCTATCTCTTCTCTGGTTTTTTATCAATGATGCCTGAAAGAGTGCATACGCAATTGCCATGCTTGCTCCGAGTAAAATTATGTTCCCAGATTTTTATTTTACCGACATTTGGAAATTTCAGCGCAATTATTTAGTAAAAAATGAGATTTTTAACGGAAGTTTGGCTATTTCTCGATTACAAACGTGGATTTTGAGAAATGGTCAACATTAGATTGTCGTGCAACTAAATACGATTCCAACGATATACTGCTTGCCTATGTTGACCCCAAAATCGAGGGAGGAGATAGAGTTTGAAAACAGACAGTCACATCGGAATGAAAAATGTACTTTGCCATGTTATAATTTTGCTTTTGTATGCACATGCACTGTACTCAACGCTCGCTTGTGCCGGGATTAAAATCGTACGAGACACGGCGCTGAAACAAATACAAATGACATGGCTCATTGGCTGTATCTGTGTATTATGTACCCGTATTAATCATGTAATTTCTCGATCGCACGAAATATGAATCAATGTTCATTTTTGCACGGTCCTTGAACTGTAAAGACTAGAACAGATAGGAACGTGGCTTTGCATTGCCAACTGTTGACAAAACCTCTTTGTTACGATGCGTTTTTAGGGTTGCGTTGCCGTCTTCTCCCGGGGACCGGCTGATGTAAACAACACTGGCCGTACGTAAAACTACAAAGGCGCTACGCAGTACGCTGTTTCTGCACGATCACAGGATACTGAAGAGTTTACAGAACTTTCACGATCGCTTGTTGAAAACTGCGGTCCATTTAACCCTCACACCCGGCGTCAACAGCTTTGCTGGTTTGGAAGAGGTGTCGATTCAGTGCAGCTTGCGTTCGCCGAAATGTGTTTCTGTCAGTCACCGCGTAGCCAAAGCTGACATGACATTCAGTAACTCGGTAATGCATGCTATCAATGTATCAGACATCGCAGCATTTGTGCTAATAGTTCAATCCTTATATCTGGCCGATGATAAATACATGTACGTGAATACAAGAAAAACTTCCACTGTCAGTCTAAACATTTTCGAGGCGATCGCAACGCGCTGATGACTGTATCTGCATGTACTCAACTATTGTATCGTGTTTCTATGGGTGCATACGCGCAATGGGGATAACGGGCAGGCCGATCTCCGTGTGTACAAATCGCATTGCATCATGGGTACTTTCACGTACCGTGTAGCATCTTAAGCATAAGTATTTTTCTTGAGACAAAAAGGGTTTGGCCAAACCCAAATCCTGTAAAACAATACACAATGATATTGTTCATTTAATTTCCCAATGTTTTAGAGTAATCATTGTTTCAAAGATTATGATAACATTTTAGCCAAAAAATATTTTCATTTATTATATTTTGATATCATCAAGAAATGTATAGTGATGTTCACTATTATATCATTAAACTGGTGGAATCTGCAGAAATATTAAAATCATTCAGAATCACACCATTACTTGTATAAGTTACAGCAGTTTGAAATATGCCAAATGGACAATTTTAATAGCTCTACTTTTGAATTGTTGCTTCGATGTTAAGTTACCATGCAAAATTGCAGCTCTCAAATGTGAAGATTTGAAAATGAATATGCTTACTGCAAGTACTGTTGACAATTTCCCTTTGCCATGACTCTTAAAGGGGAAATTTACCCTGAAAATTAATTTTGCATATTAAACAGATATGGTCATTGAAAGGCTTTCGAGTCGATTTTATTCACTTTCACTCACTGGCTAACAAACAGCGGTGTACTAAAATACCGGAAGTGACGTCGTAAACTTGGTCATTGAAGCAGTCGACGTGTGTAACTGTAAGCTGCACACTTACAGTGTATAGAATGGCTACAGAATATAGGGGCCAAGCACTCGGTGTCGATGTTAAAGTCGAGCAGAAATAAAGTTTTCTGCGAATACCACTTTGAGAAGGACTGCTTTTACCGAAAGTTGCAAGTCCAACTACTGAACTACTAGCCTAAAAGAAAACTGCCCGGGGCATATCCAGCCCCAAGTGCTTTGCTTGTACATCTTGGACTGTGCGTACGCTCAGGCACTAGAAACGGAACGCTGTAGACAGGACCGCTGGTTCTATAGACTTATCATGGCTACATTGAGGTGTTCTGTAACACATTAAAAATGCTCGCACTTTTAGAATTAATGTCGATCTCTTTAGAGCATTGGCATTACTTCAGTGTCGGCATAATTTCACAGCGATTGGGTTGACAATGACAGGCATGATTGATCGCCGAGAGTAATTTGAACTTCGTCATCGGAGCTAGAATAGTCACTTTCCGAACTCGAGTCGTTGTAACTTTCTGACGATGTCATTCTTGGATCTTCGATTGCTCGTTCAGGTTTGAAGTTATTACCGATTATCTTCGCCATTATGCTTTTTAGTCGAGCGCTGAGGTTTGCGTACCGCGTACGCGTACTCTACTTGGCGTAGAAGAGCTTGGTCATAAGTGACCTCGCTTTGGACCCGCTGTGACTAGTAAGTTTGATACGTCACTTCCGGTTTCCGTGCGTTCAGCTTGTGGCCACTGCGCTAATACGCGCAAGTGAAAGTGAATGAAACCAACGCTATTTTGTTTATTTTTCACTAAATGACGACCTGATTACCTAAGAAAGTCTGGGTAAATTTCCCCTTTAATAAAGTATAATTTAAAACTGACAGTCAAGCTGAATGCCATTTAAATTGGAGGTCACCAAGAAATTTCTTTTTAACATAAGATTGTACCTATTCGCCCTCTCTAGGTGGTTTCTTTTGAACCATAATTTTGTACTTCAGGGGTCTTCATTCATGACATCAGGTGAGATGACCCAGATTTGATCTTTCAGAAAACCTCAGTTTTTTCTCCTTTTCACTTGTACAATGACTCTGTTTGTGAAAGTTTCCTTAGAAATTATGGTTTTTACTATCAAACTGAGTAGCTGCAGGCCAAATTTTGATGCAAGCAATGTAGGTAAAACTTGAACTGTAGGACGACCGGTACGCGGCACTCACCTAGGCAAAACCAAGCCTCAGTGTATTCATGGACGTTGTGCATTTGTGTCAGATGTATTGTAGTATTGAACAGCAATAATGTTTGTTTTACATACCAGGGAATTTGTAACTTTGTAATAAGGAGAGTAAACTATTTCAATACATTGCAACTTTGTAGGAAGGAGGGTAAACTGTTTCAACATCTTACAACATTTTATTGTTAGCTGTATTTTTCTGTCCAAGAGGCACTGTCTAAAAATTCAATAGCCACTAAAATATGGCCTACTCAGATTTCGTCATGGTGACCCACAATGGTTATTTTATCAGAACAAAACAAAAAAAAATTGCGTCAAATGTCGCAATGCCACATGCTGGCTGAAACACTGTTTAATATGCAAATTAGGAATTGGCTGAAGTAAAAATGTCTTTTGACTTTCAATAATGTTATATCATAGTATCTTTGATGTACATAGCAAGTTTCAACAACTGCAATCAAGTTCATTCAGATATATATCCCCAATTAGGACAGTTCATTAAATATGCAAATTAGGAATTGGCTGAAGTAAAAATGCTCAATGACTTTCAATATTATTGTATCATAGTAGCTTCAATATATGAAGCAAGTTTGATATATATATCCCTAATTAGCGAAGTTCATTAAATATGCAAATTAGCAATTATCTTTCTCGTCACCCCTAAATGGTTCCCACTTCTGATATACCTTGGTGTGATCAACATTTGTAGCAATATTAATCAACTTGTGTGCAGTTGTCCTCAATGTATAGCCGTTCTTTTCTAAAATCATTTATTATGCAAATGAGCAAAAAGTAAGCAAGCCACACCCACCAAAAACTAATCTGTTCTTGCCATCTGCAAACTGAATCTATGTACCAAATTTGACTCTGATCTGATGAGCCGTTTTCGAGACATCGAGCGCACAGACAGACGGACAGACACACAGACAGACAGGCATTGCTACGACATATGCTCACATGTGCGAACACGTGAGCAAAAAATGTCTCAAAGAAAAATATGTGTCTGGAGATATTTGCAAAAGTGACCATTCCACTATTAAATTTCAGAAAAAGTAAATGTGTGGTTTTCAATATATCCCCTTCTGCAGCTAAATAAGGGCATACAGCATGCAAAAAGCTAAAAGCATTAACCCTTTTCCTGCCAAGTCTATATTTCACCACCAGGTCAAGATGGTTAAAATTAATGAAACACAACATATTCCATATGGTGTATTTTAACATAATACTGTACATTTGAAGGCTGTTGAAAACATACATACTGTAAATTTGATTTTTTTGGACTATACTGGTAGATGCTATAACAGACCAAGCCTAGTGGGTGAAAATAGGTCATGTTTTGGCTCAATACTGCTTTTTACTGACTTTGCTGATGGGGAAGTGATACTGTCTGGCAGGAAAAGGGTAATCTATTGGATCTTCCATAATTCTTTTGAAAGAAAGTTAAATTGAATTAATTTCTGTACTTACCTTTGGTTTGTTTGAGCTATTATCAATAGCTGGAAGTTTTAACTTTCCCTTTGCTATCAACATTGCATTGATTTTAGCTGCAGCAGCTGATGCAGCTTCAAGACTACTAATGGCTGCTGCAGTTGCTAATGATTCACCATGGCCACTCGGCTGATCCCACTTGCTTTTCCGGCTGACAAAAATAAAAATCATTATAAATTTTTTAAAGCAATGACTATGAAGTCAATCCATAAAGACTGCAATATACAAGTACAAATGTATATGTATAACTGTGCATGTACAGTACAGCTCCAACACAAACTGTCATTGTGCTAGTATTTTGCGAGAACAATGCCAGCACCTTCAGCGCATAATGCTAGCCAATTGAGTGTGAAGTTCAAGCACTTTAGGAGCACTTTGCCACCACTGTGCCAGCACAATACAAAGGTGCCAGCACAATGGTCTAGAACTCAAAAATATGCACTCAGAGGTAGCTCTGTCGGCGACAACATTGCTACACTTGCATAACTAAAATAGCGGTGGCTGGAAGTAACTGAATAATCTCGAGTCCTAAACCAGCTCCAAACTCTCTTTGTCTGCTAAAGGCAACTCCAAAATCTTAGTCATAGACAGAGTTCATAGTAAGATAATCTAAGTTTCCGAGGTAGCAGAATCGCCAAACCATCTTGCTGAGAAGTGAAGGCCGAGTTTTTCTGTCAAGGATATACAAAAATACATCTCTGGTCTGTCAAGTGCGTGTCCGTTTTCAAAAATATCTGAGCAATCACGCATGCACTGTGTTCAAAGAGGGTGGCTAATACACTCTATGACTAAACTGGTCACTAAAACACTAGAATTTATTCTCTTTGTAGAATAAGAAAACTAAACAATTGACTGTCATCCATGACATGTCCTTATGTTGAAAATCCAGTTTCAAAATGACCAACAAGTCGCGAAAGTATCGAGACTGTCAACTGCACGCCCTCTCTGAGCGGGCATTTCCAAGCAAACATGGCTGCCGCAAAGCTTGAGTCTGCCTGTGCTCATCGTTGTGTAAAATACAATACTAGGTTTCAGTGAATTAAAGCAGGTATATGACAGTACTTCCATATAGGTGGCTTTGTCCAACCGGGAAATTTGACGACAGAAGTTCTAAGCATTTATAGAGGTATATTTGTATGGTATTACAGTGTTTCATCTAGGATGCTACACCAGAGGGGGATTGGTCCCCCTCTACTGGAATTTTTGAGGGGGGATTTTAAAATTTTGGGGGGGGATTTAACTGAAACATGTAATGACATCTTTATACGTAAGTTTTAATGCTGCAGTGATGTACTTGTGATACACATACTACAAGCCATACATAACTTGCTTACAAAATCCAAGCTGCTGGCTGCAAACACCATCCTCAATAAAATTTTTATAAAAGTCAACAAATTTGCGTATCACTGTTGTGAATGTATAGGGCTTCCAAGAGTGGCGGACAGCTCATTAATATTCATAGGCAAAACTATTCCTAAATAAATTGTAGCATATTCTGTATGCTAAAATATTCTGTATGTTTGCTTTCTTAGGGCTTAAATGTACATTCAAATATAAAAATGGACAACAGTTAGCCATTCCCACTGTACCTTCAAGGGATTTTTTTCATTTGTCACTGAACTGTCTGCACTACAAAAACCAAGAAAAAACTCTTTTGTAGTTTTAGGAATGTTTTGTAGCTTCTGAAAAAAATAACGTACTTGTTTGTCACGTTTTTACTGTGCTTATATCATCCCTCACTCTACTGTAAGTTTGGATCAACATTGCCCTATACAAACCAGTTAGCTGTATTTTTCTAGTGACCTAGCTGGTCTTGTAGTTTTGTGCGCAGACTCAGTAGAGTTAAAACGAACAACTTAAAGGGTCGGACCTTAGTCTGCCGTATTTTGAATGCGGAGTTTCTCGATGTCAGATTCGCTCCAGTTGCTTCTTGTCAGTCATTTTAGAACGGGAAAATAACAAACAGAAAGGTTGGTTGTCACGGATAGTTAACTTTAGGGTTTATTTGCCCCGAAAAATAAGTCAGTGTCTGTTCACTGAATTCAAAAACAGGACCCATTGACACCACAGCTTGCTTGTGACTGTTGTGACTTTCATTGCAGTCTGCACTGAACACGTTTATGTGACAGTAAAGTCCAAATTTTCGTGTCAATTTTGCTATCAGAATTATTTTCAGAGTGTTACGGACATCCATACGATGCATAAAAACTTCAGTTTATCTCCTGTTCTCAATCGTACAGAGATAATGTGACACAGAAACCTTATCGGGCAAGGGCAATAAACTTTTGTGAACATAACTCTCAACTGGCTGACAGGCTTTCATATACAAATTCAGCGTACGGAAATTTACGCGTGTTATTGTTTCAACAGCAATTTATTGTCAAACAGCTCAAAAAGTATCAAAATCGAACTAAAATTAGTCCCTTCCATGTAAATGTTCTTGCAACACTATACAATGCCCGTTGCCTCACTATTAACAGGTGCCGATAACAGGTCAAATGCATCGAAGTGTGGCACTCATGATAGCAGCCATTCCAGCCAGCTCAGTGCAGTGCGTGATGGGTCACCCCTTCTACCTGTGATTGGCGGCGCGCAGCAAACCAAAGAGGGGGAATCGCGCAATCGCGCAGCCTAGATGAAACACTGGTATTACGATGCACCGTCCCTCCAGAGTTTGGAGAAAGTTAAAAGCATAACATTTTTTAGGAAAGCTAGTTATATGGATGTGATACATGCTAAAGAAATACATCTGAGGCTATCTCTGTCAGGTTTAGGTTGCTGATCTTCAGAGCAACTTGAGTCTATGGGCTTTTAAAACATCAGAAATTTTTGGGTAGTTTCTCCTTATTAAAAACCCTTTAACCAGAACTGTGACCTTTGTTTGTGGTGCATTGAATGATTAAAATATAAATGTATCAAAATTTACAAGTTTACGTGACTAGCCGTAGACTGAACTAGTTTTGTGGCCAACATGTACATGTATAACACAAGTGAAATATAGCTTAACCCTTTTCCTGCCAAGTCGGTGAAAATCCGCTTGAAATTCGGTGCAGCTAGAATCTGAGCAGCCACCGCCGTTATCCTGCCAAGTCGGTGAAAATCGGGCTACTTTTCAGTACCCCGTTTCCTGCCAAGTTGACGACACTACGTGTAGCAAACCCTTGCTCATGCTAGGGGTCATTCTAGGACAGGTTTCTGGCGAGGAACGACTTTTGCTCTCGAAATGGGTTCACAGGGAGTCGATAGACAGGGAAAGGTGCAGAAACCTGTCTGCCAGTCCCCCACCCCCAAGGGGGGCTGGGGTTTTTTTACCGCTTTTTAGCGGACTTGGCAGGATAGCATGGTGACGTTTTCTGGCGGAGTTGGACGTAGTTGGCTGCCTGGCACTATAGAGATTGCTGCCGAACTTGACCAACTCTGCAATGCTAATCTAGAAGGCTACCTCTTGCCAACGACTTTGCAGGTGGTGCCGATGGTGCGAGACGAAAGTCACTTATTCAGTTGTGCGTGACTGAAAATGAGAACGTATTTTTGATGGGACGGCTCGACTTGTTCCTTCGATGGAACGGATATGATCGACTCGGAAATACCATTACAAACTGGTGTCCGACGTATTAAGCTGGGCTTCAGCTCTGCAAGTTCAAGCCAGGCAACGTCCTTCACCGCCTTGGCCGTGCCATTCAATGGACGTGGCTTTGGATTTTTTATTTATTCCATCATCCGAAGTATTGGCTCTGGTGTGCAGGCAAATGTATCCTCTTGCCGACGCATTGGTAACTATGTACGCTGTTTGCGTACGGAGAATTCAAAAGGGGACATGAGGTCAATGCTACGGGGATACCGCCTGCACTTAGCAGGGACTGCTTTTGTTATGCAAACCAGCTAGCTGTACAATGGCCCCCAGGCATGTGGAGATGTTGATGGCTAGAACAATGGAAGCATATTGCGTTGTACCCGTGCATCACAAAAGTGAGACTGATGACTTGGGTGTAGCGACTGGTTATCACTGGTTAGCTGCAGCCCAAGCCATGACTGTACCTGACTGAGGACCGCTCGATTAAGTCGGTAATGAACTGTAACACTCGTAAGCCAACTCCCAAACGAGCTGGATAAACTACGTGGAGCTGTGCTTCAATGGCTCAGCCATGTCGTTAATACAACGGCAAAAACGTAGTTTTTGTGCTACACTGCCAAGTCGTTGAAGGTACGTTTTCAATTGACCCCTACCCTGGGGAAACAGGACAGGTTTGCCGGTGCTGCTGCACCCCTAGCATGACCCCCAGGGTCTCTGACTAACAGACGAGCGAGGTGATGTTTGTGCCTAGCGGACGTGCGCAATACCTGAAGGACTTTATTTCCAAAAAATAAGCATGAAACAGCAATAAAATGACGCACCCCCTGGGGCAAACAAAGCCGGTGACCTCAATTTTTTTCTGCAGTAACCCTTGAGCACCTTCCCCTGTCTACGGCCATGTAGAAATTATTGAAGTCTAACACGTATAAGTATGGCTATAACTACCCTGAAAATGGGCGGTTTCTGCCAAAATGCCTGGCAGGATAACGTGCAGGTGGGCGGTTTATGCCAAAATGCCTGGCAGGATAACGTGCAGGAGAGCCAATCTTTTGCAGGCACATATTATGGGGCCGTTTTCTACTGACTTGCAGGGCTCGAAATTAACTTTTTCCCCTGGTAGTCCTATGGGGCTACCATTTTCTAAAGTTGGTAGCCCAGCGACAAGGTCTGGTAGCCCATGCATAAATGAAGAGTTTTTTTGTAGAGGATATTTTTATTTATATCTAGACAATGAAAGATTTATTTTG
Source organism: Ptychodera flava (assembly GCF_041260155.1). Taxonomy (NCBI): domain Eukaryota; kingdom Metazoa; phylum Hemichordata; class Enteropneusta; family Ptychoderidae; genus Ptychodera; species Ptychodera flava. The sequence continues at coordinate 35,707,159 of NC_091948.1, forward strand.
CATGATTCTATCCAGGAAGTGAATTTTCTAGTCATTTGACATCAATACCTGCAGATCATAGCCCCTTAGGAGAACGGTATAACAATTGTAGTGGACAACGGTGACGCCTCAAAGTTTGACGACCTATTCACACATACACAGGGCTTATATGCACATTTTGATGTTTGCCGTGACATCGACTTTTCACTCAGCACATGTAAACATAACATGGCTGAAAATAAGTTGGCTATGAATTTCAGGATGGCAACTTGGTACAGTCATGTCCCTAATACTTTCATGGCAATTTTGGCTATATTTCTCGACCATAGTACATTATCATGCGATGATCTCGTACACTTCTGAAAGCGTAATTTGTGGATGGCCCGACAGCTTTTTCTTTGCAGTTTGAATAATTTTGTGTTTAATTGTTATTGATACATTCAGTGTGTGAAAATCACTCAAAATCTCTACTGGCCAAGCGGGCCAGTAACTTAAAAATATCACTGGCCCTGAAGGAAATCAACTGGTCCGATCCTCATGTCAAATCCAAATATAGAGTAGATTTTTTACCTGCGCTCACTATAGGGGCCAAGAACATGCGATTGAAAACATAAAAATACACCTCTTCAACATCCTAACATCAAACTGTTATTTGTCCTTTTAATTCTTTTAAAGGAAAGCAAATGAAGATGACTATTAAAACCAAAAGTTTGGGCAACTGATCTCAGAGTGCTAAAAAACATGAAATCAGTGAAAGGTTAAGCACAAATACATAAAACGTTTTTATTTCCTAACGCAGCCTTTTACAACAAATATTACTAACAAGGAGAAAAAGAGCGCAAGCGTAGGCTTCAAGTTGAAATATGTCCCAACACAGAAAAGTTACGCGTCCAGAACTCCGATCAGGGATAGGTAAGTTTTGGCACCACAGACACCGGACCACACACAAATGGAGTCAATACAACAGTTGATTCTTTCAAAATCGATTCTGGCTAGCGCTTCTCCTCTTTGAGGGAGTCGTCGTCAAATTCAAGGAATGGAATACAAACAATAGGGCAACTGATGAAAAGAAATAATACTGAAGTGTTGAAACCAATGTTAAAAGACGAATCACAAATATAAAATGTTAGTGTAATCAAGGCAAACGGCCATCAAGGTCAAATCACATTGAAGACGCGACTTTGCACAATGTTTAAATATCGGACATTTACTTCCTAGTATCGAAGTTTGACGTCGAACATATTTCTGCCATACATAACAATCTATATATCGGGTCTTATATCGATACCAGACGATACAAGAATGACTTGCCTTCTGTCGCGGCATGCCGGGATTGCGAAATTGGCTATTATTGTACCTCAGGCTGATACATATCGGCAATTTTGGACTCTCTATAATAATCGATACTAGACAATTCTAGAATGACTTGCCTCGCGTCTCGACACACCGAATCTGTGAAATCACAGAATCTGATGTTTACTCGATATTTATCAGCGATTGGGACTCTAATATCGTCACTAGAATGACTTGCCTTGTGTCTCGGGCACGTCTGGTCTGGGTAAAATCACCTATGTTTATCGGATTTCGGGACAAATGTTCGATATTTATGTCGGAGATTTTGCCACCTCACAGATCTTCCAAGCCCGACTTCCTCAATCCGGCTCTAACTTCGATACTAGACCATACTATACTTGTCAAATCGCGGGTAAATATCTGATGTATATCGGGGAGGTAACTACCTTACAGATCTGGCCCCGTGGTCTAGCCAAGCCCGACTTCCGTAGTCCGACACGAACTTAAATTATACGATACTAGACTTGTCTAAAACGGTGGATATAGACCCTATATCGGAGATTTCACCACCTCACATATCTGAGCAAACAATACTAATTTCGATACTGTTGTCCGGTAGCTGAAAATATTTGATATCATATAAAAGTGCAATGTTGAGGTGTCGAAAAACCCAGTTTATCGCGACACATGCAACACGGTCGATACGCTAAAAAGTAAGACCACAACGAGATCTCGAACCGTATACATGCTTAACAAAAGGCGAGGATATTGAATAGCGCCACTACTCTTGCAAGAAAACGTGAGTAAGGTCTTTCGCTTTGATGCAGTACCGATCAGTCTGTTCACTTTTTATTTGCGAATTTCACGTTTTGCAAATCTCTTGAAAGAATAAATTTCGTAACTTTGAATAATTTTGTCAGGTATTTAGCTTAGAAAAAACATTCTGGTAAACTTCTGTACATATAGGGAAAGTTACTGGCCCGCGTCTTTAGGAACAGCAGGACATCTTTAAGAGTTACTGGTCCGGCATGAAAACTGCTGGTCTCGGGCCATCGGGATAGCGTGAATTTCGCGCGCTGGATACATTGTGATTAAATAACTATGAAAATAAATTTTCTTTGGCCATCATTTCCTGAGCCTGTCATCCAAGTACATCAGTTAACATAATGACGTTTTATTGAAAGTTTGTCGCAACAAATTCAACTGCACTGTCGCCTTTTAATTTTCATAACTGGGTTGACTGTATTAGCGTAGGTCATCTCACAGCGACCAACATCATGTCGCTCACCAAGTAATTTCATGTCCCAGGCTTTGGTAGTCTGTGTGGGCTACCATTTCATGGGTTTTGGTAGCCCCAAGGAAAAGTTGGTAGTCTGTGAACGCGGGACTACCGCTAATTTCGAGCCCTGACTTGGCAGGATAACGGACAAGGGCGCTCGGCAGGAAAAGGGTTAAACGCAAGACAACATTAATCAGAACATGATTGAATTTCATGAACAAGATCTTTTATTCATTTATCTTTGTTTATTAATTTATGTTTTTTTGTTTGTTTGTGTACTTCTTTCTGCATTGAAAGGCGAAACCATGTAACCAGGAAAAATCTTTGCTTTTGTTTTTTTTATTTGGATTCTGATTGCTATCAGATATGATTCAGTTGTTGTTTTTATGGAATGAATGTTGCCATTTAAGTTAGAGAGGATATGTTTGAGAGGTTTTGGCTTTGCAAGTAAACACAAACAACTAATTTGATTGAATATCTGGAAACAAGCTGCCATCTTACAAGACAATTCATCCGTTATTAGCTACCTTGTAATTGGCAAACGAAGAAAAACTTCGCCACAAAAAGGCACTACCTGAACTTCTGAAAAATAAATTCTGTTCAAGGACTAAACAAGCGACCTAGCGGCCGATATAGCTCCGCTGTGTTTATGTAGAGAATAACTATTTTTGACACATGTTGATGAAGAAGGTGGAAATCTTTGATAGCTCAATGCAATGGCCAGAAAAAAGTGGCTAAAATAAGCTGCAAAAATACACAATGTCATCATACTTTGAATATGTCACATCGGATCATCCCTAAGAACATGTCAACCAAAGCTATCTGTTGAGTATTTTTTTTGAGAATGAAATTTTCTGACCAAAAATGGCAACAATTGCCCCCCAAAATAAAAATTGCAGATTTCATCATCATTTCAAAAGATCAAATTTAGTTCATCTATAGAAACCTGTATACCAAATTTCAAAGCTGTTAGACCAGTACTTTTTGAGAAACACATTTTTGACCAAAAATGGGAAAAATTGCCCCAAAATTTATAATTGCAGATTTCATCATTATTTCAATAAATATCATTTAGTTCACTGTTCATCTATAGAAACCTGTATACCAAATTTCAAAGCTATCAAATGAGTAGTTTTGGAAATACACATTTTTCGACCAAAAATGGCAAAAATTGCCCAAAAATACAAAATTAAAGATTTCATCAGAAATTCAATATATATTACTTAGCTCATCTGTAGAAACCTGTACACCAAATTTCAAAGCTATCAGACCAGTACTTTTTGGGAAACACTTTTTTTTACCAAAAATGGCAAAAATTGACCCACAATTACAAAATTGCAGATTTCATCATAATTTCAATAAATATCATTAAGGTGATCTGTAGGAACCTGTATACCAGATTGCAAAGCTATCGGATGAGTAGTTTTGAAAATACACATTTTTTGACTTAAAATGGAAAAAATTGCCCCAAAATTACAAAATTGCAGATTTCATCATAATTTCAATAAATATCTTTTAGTTCATCTATAGAAACCTGTATACCAAATTTCAAAGCTATCAGATGAGTAGTTTTGGAAATACACATTTTATGACCAAAAATGGCAAAAATTGCCCAAAAATACAAAATTACAGATTTCATCAGAAATTCAATATATATTACTTAATTCATCTATAGAAACTTGTTTACCACATTTCAAAACTATCAGACCAGTGCTTTTAGAGAAATGCATTTTTTGACCAAAAATGGCAAAAATTGCCTTAAAAATACAAATATGCAAATTTCACCACGATTTGAACAAATCTGAAATAGATCATCCTAAGGGACACATGTACCAAATATCAAAGCTATCTGACTACTAGTTTTGAAGAAGAAGATTTTTAAAGATTTTTTTACCAAAAATGACAAAAATTGCCTTAAAAATACAAATATGCAAATTTCACCACGATTTGAACAAATCTGACTGAAGTCACCCTAAGTAAACTGTACATCAAATTTCAAAGCAATCAGACAAGCGGTTTCAGAGAAGAAAATTTTTTTACCAAAAACAGCAAAAAATACCCCAAAAATACAAATATGCAAATTTCACCATGATTTGAACAAACTGAAGTGAGGTCACCCCAAGTGAACTGCATATAAAATTTCAAAGCCATTCGACTTGCAGTTTCAGAGGAAAAGGCAATTGTTGACGGACGACGACGACAGACGACGACGGAAAATCAACCTATTTGATAAGCTCCGCGTCGCTGACAGCGGAGCTAATAAAATAAGTTTAACATGCATTGTACTGGCACAGATACACCTTTCGAACACATATATATATATATGCGTTTTATAGGCAGAGATTGTTACCGTACACGTGACAGGTTACACGGGGACCGTACTGTATAATTACACAAAACTTAAACTTTAATTCATGCAATTTAAAAAGCCTGTTGGTAAGCATATGTAAATAAACAATACGTACATGCCTACATGAACATGGTTAGCTATACGTGAAATTTCATGAAGAACCCTGTTTTTGTGGATCATAGTCACTCAATTTTGACATTATTTTTGCCACTTTGGAGGCCGTGGAAAGCTGCATGCAAACGATCACTTATCAAATGGGTTTTTTCACAGTATAAAGTAACCAGGAAGGGAAAAACTACTTACTCTGATGACATGTTCGTCTAGCACTGTTTCTCCTCAGAACAACTTTTTCTACCAATTTTGTAGCATGTCTCCAAACTTACACAAAGTTCCTCTTGAAAACAAAAAGCAAGAGCCATTGTTACTATAACAAAACCAGATATGGACTGAAAATGCTCACATGTTTAATAAGTAAGCAATAAAGCACACCCAGCGATGGTATACCACGAGATATTGACCAGTTCACGACATATATGCACGAGCGGTAGCGAGTGCATATATGAAGTGAACTGATAAAAATCAAGTGGAAATTATCTTTCATGTCAACCCTTAACAGTGTTCTCCCCAGGCCATTTTAGCGTAGCGGTCCCGCTACGCTTTCGCCTCTCCCCGCTACGCTTTGATTCTCCCCGCTACGCTTTAAAATATTCCCGCCATCCTTTAGTTCACACGCTAGCGCTCTGCGTAGCTACCAGCTGTTGCATGCATTGTCTACACATTAGCGCTCACTGCAACTTTCAACCTGGTGAAAGAGTGGAAGGTGTGAAGTATGGTATGCGTCCCATAACTTGTCCGTAAGTGTTGAGAGGAACTTTAAAACAATAGAAGAATCGGCTGGGTTGTTCACAAGTTTTCATTCTACAACGACTATTACGAACAACAAAGACCTTTAGTCGGTATACATCGAGGACAAGTATTCACAGAGTTAGGCGGTGTAGCACTAGCGGGGCCTTTGATCACATTCCCATGCTTTGATCAACGAAATGGACCGCAAAAGAAACAAAAGAAGCAGTTGACTAGTGAGGTTGATTATGATTTTACAACGATAATCTTTTTTTTTGTCCGAGTATGATCACGATCGCGATCAAGTTCACATTGCATAAATTCCAATATGGCGGCGGCCATGTTGGTCGACGTGTTTATAACGTGTTGACATTGATCCTGGCGTCGCGTGTGGTTCCACTCTGACACGTTCTCTGAAAGATTTTACACCTGATTTTCGAGTGATTCTAGTCGTACTTAGTTCATGTCTTGTGATCATCTTGGTGGTATTTTTAAAATCAAGAATCGAACGACGATGTTCAGTGGCAGTGGTAGTTACGCGGGGGGGCGGCTGGTTGAAATTGATCCCCGTGATGAAACATTATTCGCGGTGTTTGTCGTTCAAAAATGATATAAAACTCAATTACATTTGAATTGTTTAAAGCTTAAACTTATGAATTTTCCTCTTTGTCTGCAATTTTTGACAATTTTATTAGCAATACATGTATTAATGAAACTCCAATCAGACGAACCATTTCTTGCTTTCAATCTGAACTTGCTGTTACTGTTTGAATCTTTTATTTTAATTGCAATTGTACTATACTGTGATGACTTATTTAAGTGTAATAAAGAGTTTCCATGATGTTCAAATTGCATACTTGTGTGTTACCATTGCATTTTGTTGTGAGTGTACATGAATGCGTGGGTGCATGTGCAAGCTTATATCCATATGCAAATATAAATTAATGATATGCAAATGATTATGCAAATTAGCCGCTACGCTTTTGATCCTGGGGAGAACACTGATATCTTTCACGGCTGATACATTTTGGTGTGATCAAGATTTGTAGCAAATCCCATTAAATTGTGTTCAGTCATTCTCAATGTAAATCCATTTTTTCTAAAACCATTAATTATGTAAATGAGCAAAAAGTAAGCAAGCCACACCTGCCAAAAACTGATCAGTTCTTGCCATTTGCAAACTGAATCTATTATGCCGTTCATACACAGGCCATTAAAACGCCTCTGAAACGGTTCTGGGCCAATACTGGCACAGAAAGTTATGTGTGGACACTCCGAAGTGGTTCTGAAGCGTTTCAGATTTGAGACGGTTATGTCGGCCCGACCTGAGCCGTTGTAGGGATTAACTCTATCTGCAAATCGCTGTGTGGACGGACCGAGCCGCTTCAGAGGCGTTTCAAACGCCCTCACGCGACAGGTATTTGTAACATAAACAAACAACAATCAACATACAATATTCACTTTGGTCATGGCTGCCGAACACAGCTCTACATCTCGTGGAAATAACTGGTCTGACGACGAAATAAGCTTGCTAATCTGAGTCTGGGTAGACGAAAGCGTTCAAAGAATGATAGAGAACGTGTCACCACAGCCTCGTGTACAAAAAAATTGCAGAAAAAGCTCTACAGAGAGGTTATAACCGGACAGCAGATCAGTGCCACTGCAAGCTCAAGGCACTGAAGCTAAAATCTACAAACTACAAAAATACAAAGAAGTTGTCGACAGCAACAGACCATGAAGGCGTGACTTTGCACAATTTTTAAATGTTGGATATTTACAATCTAGTATCGCAGTTTGACATATCGACGATTTCGGGACTAATATCGAGACGATACTAGAATGAACTGCGGTTGTCCAATGGGAAGCCGCATCTGTGAAATCGCCGATATTTACCAGCAATTTGGGGACTCTAATATCAATAATATGACAGAACCCCATGGACGATACTAGATTCATTCAAATCGCGCGTAAATATCTGATATATAGATTTCACCGTCTTACAGTTCTGGTGAAACCCGACTTTCAAGGACTGACTCTAGCTTTGATACTAGACGATACTAGATTCTGTCAAATCGCGGGTAAATATCCTATATATATCGGAGATTTCACCACCTTACAGTTCTGGCCAAACCAAATTCCAAGGACTGACTCTAGCTTCGATACTAGACGATACTAGATTCTGTCAAATCGCGGGTAAATATTTGATATATATCGGAGACTTCACCACCTTACAGTTCTGGCCAGACCCGACTTCCAAGGACTGACTCTAGCTTCGATACTAGACGATACTAGATTCATTCAAATCGCGCGTAAATATCCGATATATATCGGCGATTTTACCACCTTAAAGCTCTGGCCAGACCCGACTACCAAGGACTGACTCTGGCTGTGATACAGGACGATACTGGATTCATTCAAATCGCGCGTAAATATGCGATATATCGGAGATTTCACCACCTTGCAGTTCTGGTCAAACCCGACTTCCAAGGACTGACTCTAGCTTCGATAGTATAAACGATACTAGATTCATTCAAATGATGCGTAAATAGATATATCCCTTTTCCTGCCAAGTCGGTGAAAATCCGCTTGAAATTCGGTGTAGCCAGAATCTAAGCACTGGTGACCGTTATTCTACCAACCCGGTGGAAATCGGGCCCTTTTTGGGTACCCCCTTTCCTGCCAAGTCGATGGCATTACGTTTTGCTATCCCCTGTGCGTTTAGGGGTCATCCGAGGACAGGTTTTCTGACAAGGAACGCCTTTTCCCCTCGAAATGGGTTCGCAGGGAGTCGATAGACAGGGAAAGGTGCAGAAACCTGTCCGCCAGTCCCCCACACCCAAGGGGGGCTGGGGTTTTTTTACAGCTTTTTAGCGGACTTGGCAGGATAGCATGGTGACGTTTTCTGGCGGAGTTGGACGTACTTGGCTGCCTGGCACTATAGAGATTGCTGCCGAACTTGACCAACTTGGCAATGCTAATCTACAAGGCTACCTCTTGCAAACGACTTGGCAGATATGCCGATGGTGCGAGACGAAAGTCACTTATTCAGTTGTGCGTGACTGAAAATGAGAACATATTTTTGACGGGACGGCTCGACTTGTTCCTCAGATGGAACGGATATGAACGACTCGGAAATACCATTACAAACTGGTGTCCGACGTACTGAGCTGGGCTTCAGCTCTGCAAGTTCAAGCCAGGCAACGTCCTTCACCGCCTTGGCCGTGCCATTCAATGGACGTAACTTTGGATTTTTTATTTATTCCATCGTCCGAAGTATTGGCTCTGGTTTGCAGGCAAACTTATCTCTTGCCGACGCATTGGTAACTACGTACGCTGTTTGCGTACAGAGAATTCAAAAGGGGACATATAAAGGTCAATGCTACGGGGATACCGCCTGCACTTAGCAGGGACTGCTTTTGTTATGCAAACCAGCTAGCAGTACAATATGGCTGCCAGGCATGTGGACACGTCGATTGCTAGAACAATGGAAGCATATTGCGTTGCACCCGTGCATCGCAAAAGTGAACTGAAGACTTGGGTGTAGTGACTGGTTATCACTGGTTAGCTGCAGCCCAAGCCATGTCGGTACAAACCCGTACCTGACTGAGGACCACTCGATTAAGTCAGTAATGAACGGTAACACTCGTAAACCAACTCCCAACTGAGCTGGCTAAACTACGTGGAGCTGTGCTTCAATGGCTCAGCCATGTCGTTAATACAATGGCAAAAACGTAGTTTTTGTGCTACACTGCCAAGTCGTTGAAGGTACGTATTCAATTGACCCTACCCTGGGGGAAACAGGACAGGTTTGCCGGTGCTGCTGCACCCCTAGCATGACCCTCAGGGTCTCTGACTAACAGACGAGTGAGGTGATGTTTGTGCCTAGCGGACGTGCGTAATACTGAAGGAGTTTATTTCCGAAAAAATAAACATGAAACAGCAATAAAATGACGCACTCCCAGGGGCAAACAAAGCTGGTGACCTCAATTTTTTTCTGCAGTAACCCTTGAGCTCCTTCCCCTGTCTACGGGCATGTAGAAATTATCAAAGTCTAACACGTATAAGTACAGCTAAAACTACCCTGAAAATGGGCGATTTCTGCCAAAATGCCTGGCAGGATAACGTGCAGGAGAGCCAATCTTTTGCAGGCACATATTATGGGGCGGTTTTGTACTGACTTGGCAGGATAACGGACAAGGGCGCTCGGCAGGAAAAGGGATATATCGGAGATTTCACCACCTTAAAAGTTCTGGTCAAACCCGACTTCCAAGGACTGACTCTTTCTTTTATACTAGACGATACTTGATTCTGTCAAATCGCACTATATCCGATATATATCGGAGATTTCAGCCCTTTATAGATCTAGCTAAGCCAATCTAACTTCGATATTGTATACTAGTGGCCGTAAATATCGGATATCATATAAAAGTGCAATGTCGCCGTGTTCTCCAACAAACGGACCGGCAGAGGCAGAATATCGATGCCTTTCTTTGAATAACTGTCTCAGATCCTCGGTAATCGGCCGTCTGTCAATCCCAGTAGAAACACCAACAGAATACATGTTAGCTATGCTAAACATTATTTTGAAAAACAACACATTCGAATTTAACAACGAATTCTACAAACAAACATATGGGTGTGCCATCGTCACCCGAGATTGCCGATCGACATCACCTTTCACAAATTACAACTGAAAATCATATGTGAACACACAACAAAAATATCACTATGGTGTAGATTCAGAGACGATATTTTCCTAATCTTAATTTGAACGGAGCACGAACTCCACGAATTTATAACAGTAATTTAAAAAATGCATCCTACTTTCAAATTTTCGTATGAAAGTTCTTCACACGAAATAACATATCTTGATCTAGTCATTTACAAAGGTCAACGATACAACAACGAAAACATACTAGACACTAGAACGCATACAAAACCAGCAGATACATTCCAGTTCTTACACGGAAAATAATGTCATCCAAAATCAACCTTCAAGGGCCTGATCAAAGGCGAAACATTAAGGTACATGAGGACATGTACTTTAACTTTAACAACAGAGTCAAAACATTTAATGAAAAATTGCTACAACGAGGATATTCACAACAAGCAATATCGAACATCAATGCTGAAACAAATTACGCAACACGAAGAAACACAAACACAAACAAACAAACACACAACAACAACACTAATAACGTGATATTTTCTACCACACATCACGCATAGTGCAACACTATTTGTAGTCCACATAATCCAAATATCAAAACAAAAGACATCAAACAAGCACTCCTGAAGAACTAGGAAGAAATAGAAAAAGACCAAACACTAAATAATTTATTCACGATGAAACTGATCATCGCATACAAAAGAAATCCAATATTGGCGACACGCTCATAAATGTACAAGTATACAATCTTTCAGAAAAGACCGAACAAAATGAAACACAATCAACTGACTCGAATATAAATATTCTAGCCTCCTTACTGGACGAACAAAATACTGACAATGATTAAGCCACAAACAGTGAAACAAAAATCCATGGGGAGAAAATATCAAAAAAGCGACTGAGGAAGAACCACACTGGTTTCGAAACGTAGCGTCAAAGGATCACACTGTCATTCGACAGCCATATTACGGCTACGTCTCGCCATGGCCAGTGTTCATTCTAGGACGTAAAAACAAGGGGCCACTGTGGGCCCCTACTCCTGTCGCAAGGGGGCCATTTTAGAAAATCTGGGGCCGTCATGATCACACATGTAAAACCCTTGAATTTTCTGCTGAAAATACTATAGTCTATCAAGTCAAGAAAAGGAGCATACTAGAGATCGGGCCACCTGTAACCAACGAAGCCTACAGCAAAGTTGGGCCCCGTACGTACGCAACAGGCCCAACAATGGCAGCAGCAAACTAACCGTTTGGTTTGATTCAATTGTTTACGTAACTTATGTGATGAATTATTGATGTCGGACTTGAACAACTGTACAAATTACTACGGACTGTGATTTTGACTGTGGAAACGATCATGATGATCAAAGCTTAGCGCACCGGTAGGATTTCTCCGAGTGGCCCCCGATTTGCACTGGTCGACAATTACCACACTGATACAACACGAGACTCGAGAGTGTAACCCGTACGACCTACATAAAGTGATCGATACATTAACTTTTAAACATAACTTGTATGTATGAGCAAATTTACGATCATTGGTTCTGACCAAAGGGTTTTACACAGCGGTGTTGTTCTATGCATAGACCTGCATGGCTACGCTGGAAAACGAGATATGTCCGACCTAAACTATGTTGCTCTTCAAAACGACCATCTGGCCGGCCAAGCATGAATGCTTTCCTTGCAGTGTTCAACGTTTCGCTGGTATGGACGATAGACGTTGCAAACGCTTCAATTTAAGGGACTGCCCGATCATCCTGGGTTCATCAACTATTATATAGTACTGGCGTTAAAAATCTGAGCGACGACTAGCTTTTCACGATAACGCGGCGGCCAGAGCCGTTGTTTACATTCATCGATTGTACCACATGCGCACAGTTCCAATACACCATTGCCCCTACATCAGTCCTTTCTACCCAGCTTCCTATGCACCACCATATATGCCGTAGTGGGCAAAGGTCGAAGGGTAACTGAATCGTTTTACATAGCACATTATGACTGAGGTAATGACCTTCGGAGAGCTACGTAAATGTATGAAGTGAACTCTGCGTGATTGACCGACCCATTCATAAAATGTTGCGCCCTTAGTGGCGCACCAAAGGTAGAATTGAGGGCCATTTGAGATTTTTTTGCGCAAATTGCGCAATGGCGCGTCCTTGAATTAACTCTGCATGGCTTATATCTACACCAATAGCAAAACGCACAAAATAAAACATGAACACAAAAACGAAAAAATAGTGTATGAGATGTGTGGAGCCATTTTCCCTTTATTACAGTTCTGAACGTATCAAACGCAAGGGCTAAATCGGTTAACGATTGCATTTGGTCTGCATTCAGATCATTAAAGCGACGATGACTCGGTCTGGACCGAATATAGAGACGGTAAAAAAACAGAAGACAAGCCAGTACCACGTCGTTCATTTCAGCCATCTTGTTACAATGCCGTATGCTTGGTCATACACACCTTTTGAACTCGAGAGGGCGCATTAAGACGTCTTAAACACCAAAACAATGGCTTAATTTTGTGAGTGTGGACACAAGCTGACTCAAACTATTAATCCCCTGTGTTTACAAATCACAAATAGTGTTGCAGAAGCGTTTCAATTTTTACCTGTCTGGACGTAGCATATGTACCACATTTGATTCTGATCTGATGAGTCTTTTTTGAGATATTGAGCACATAGACAGACAGACAGACAGACAGACATACGGACATGTGTCAACACGTGACAAAAAAACACTATCAATGAAACTTGATTTCCATTTTTATACTCAATCAATTGATGTCGATATGACTAGTATTTTTACCAAATGTTAGTTAACCTGCACTCTGGTCCTTTAATGTTAACAGAACCTGGCACTCTACATAGAGGTATTAAAGCTTTGAGTATCTTTTGCAAGCAATTTTGACAAAAATATTGTAGTTTTTGTAATTTAGAAGAAAAAGAAAAACACCGTCAATGACACTGGGCTCACATTTGTTTTGATGTGGCAGGCCAGAGTGAGTATTACTTAACTACAGTCAAACCTGTATATAGCAGCCAGTCAAGGGACTTAGCTAAAGTGGCCTTTATAGACAGGTGGCCTTTATAGACAGGTTAGATAATTTATTCATAATATGTACATGTATAAATGTATTTGGCTTGTCGACTTGTTATCAAGATATTTGGCAGGAGACAGATTTACAAAATAAAATGCTCTATCAGGCATTTCAGACAAACACTTCATGTTATATATATATATATATACAGTACAAAAAAAGAAGAAATGTATTATTGTGTAATTTTTTGTTAATATCATAGGCAAAAAAGTAATTTTAAAGTCATGCAAAAGAAGAAAATGACCAAAAATGTAAAAAGATGCAGTGTTAAAAAAATTACAATGTACTGTAGATTGACAAATGTGCTCATATAGTGTGTTTAAAACAAAAACATGAAAAATTAATGCTGATAACTACAATCTGAGAATGAGATTTGTCTGCACTCAGTCTACTTTTACATTGCTTGCTTTCGTAGCGACGGTAGCCAGAATCGATCTGTTGGTATTTGAACATTCGACTGATCATACATTAATATTGCATTGAAAATTATCACAAATGTCAATCACCTCCAAAAAACTTATGACAGTGACCGACCGACTCGCGTCTTCTCTAGTCTCAGGCCGACAAAGCTTACCGTCATAGCGTCACTGCAGTATTTGTGAAAGTCTGAAACACGGCATGATTGAACAGTTGCCGCTGTTTGCACCCGGCTTCCGCGTTCACTGTTTCGCTAAGAAAGAATCAACACGGTAGTCACCTCTCGCTTTCCAAAAGCAAGTTTGATCTTTCCAAAACATGACTGAAAATACTTTTACTTCTGTAATATCCTCCGCAGTACGCTTTGGAGTGCATGGCACTCCAGGACACTCATGTCCAGCTACCATATTCATTGTTTACAGTTTGAATAGAAATGTTGTTGAAGAGGGCGCTGTACCCCTGTTTCGACCAATGGTGAGCCCAATCGCCGACAACATTTCGATAAACCACAATGGCTGCCGTGGATCCCACATAAGCGGATGTGTAGAAAGTTAGATCGCGCCGAGTGTTCTTGTGAAAATATAGTTTAAATTTGCTTCGTAATGTTCTAGATATATGCTAAGTACATGTCTTTGTCGAAGTGGTAGTTGTCTGTTTCGATCATAGGTATTGATCAGAGTTCCGGCGTTTTTTATCAAAATATGTCGTGGTAACTCTGCGATCAAAGAATGATGAAACTTGAAAGATTTATATTGACATTTCTTTTACCTAAACTGGTGAAAACTATTGTGTCGGTATACTTTTTAGTCAGTGGAGGCACTTTTTGGGACCTTTGTAAGATACTGCTGGGGCGGATTCCAAACACCTCTTTTGTTATTTTGTCTTTAGGTACTTAACACCACACTCCCTCCACAAAAGGGACCGTGTTAATAGCACCTTGTTCTGAACACAGGCCTAGTGTCAAGTCGGACAAGCATATATACAATAGACTCTTCAATGTAAACTCCCTGCAACGAGTCAAAATTTGAGTACGACAAGGCATTTTGAGTGGGCGATCAAGATATTTCTGGCCGTAATACAAAGTGTCAACTAACCAAACACACAAAAAGGGTGGCCGCTGGCCGCATTAGACAGGTGGCCGCTCTATCAAGGTACAATTACATTGAAATTACGTCGGGACTGCAATGGAGTGGCCATTATAGACCGGTGGACGCTCTATCCAGGTGGCCGCTAAGACAGGTTTGACTGTATTACTTAACTAAGTTTACCCAAGTGAACATGCATACCAAGTTTCAAAGCAAACGGACAATTGGAAACAATGAAACCACCGAGAAGAGATCAAGAACAGTCAGCCTGAAAGACAGTCGAACTGCAGTCTTGACCGCACATAGTTGAACGACGTACTGCACAGTGTTTGTCTGTGCATGGAGGCACTAAAGAGAGCCGAAAATCTTAGCTGGAAATCTTAGTTGTCATAGATTTGTCATTTGACAATATGCAGTTTGAATTTTTCTGTGAACTTTCCAATTTTAATAGGTTTCCTTCAAAATATTTTACAAGAAACTTCTCAGCAAATGTTTTGAATACTGATGGTTTTCTCTGATGCTCCAGAGACAATGCTGTGCACAGTCGCACCACGAAAGTTTATCCAGACAAAAAAAAATGACGGTCATCTGCAGTGTTTTAAAAATGTGACTGTCTCGGTGAAAACATTAGCAGGATCACCAGTTTCAGTTTGCGCACTTAAATTTGCAGTTATAACGAGACAAAATTAATATATTAATATATATAATCATCAACCACTGAGAAATAAAATAATAATTACGATCGATTAATTGAATAACATTCATGGGCTGGTTGACCAAAATGACACTTCTTTATTGAGACAAGGAAGAAATTCCAATGTTACAAGCATTTATGACCCATGATTTTATGCGATGGATCTTTTGAAAATGCGTATCAAAATATGAGTGTTAATTGTCACAAAAAGGTAAAAAAGGAATTTTTGTTTGCCTTTGTCTCTCATGAAATCAAATATCATTCCTATACCCTTAAAATCATTCATTGAGTACCAGAAGTGCTTGTTGAAAATTGGCGGGCTTAGCATTACACTGGACTAGGCATGTTAACGTGAAATGCTACATATTTGCATTTAGTTGAACCGATTTATCACTACTGAAGACTCAACACTATACTACACTAACCTTGTCGTTTATGGGGTTTGGAATTTGTTCAAACACAACCATCGCGTTCCGAAAACGTTTCTGGAAGCCGTCATTACCAACTTCCGCCATTCCGGTGATGGCGGCTCCCATATACACGGATGCACTGACGCTCAATGTTTATGGAACGTGATCGACGTGTTTGAACAAATTCCAAACCCCATAAACGACAAGGTTAGTGTAGTATACCGGTAGTGTTGAGTTTTTAGTAGTGATAAATCGGTATGACCAAATGCAGTAAATATGTAGCATTTCACATTAACATGTCTGGTCCAGTGGGGTACGCTTATTTTCACCTCTACAGGGCCATCGGCATTGTAGCGCTTCTGGTGAGCGAAGTCACAAAAACCAAAAATCACCGACCGCCTCACTGTAACGCTACAATTTTGCAGCTAAGGTTAGTGTAGTATAGTGTTTAGTCTTTAGTAGTGATAAATCAATACGTCCACGGTCCAAATGCAGTAATATGTGGGATTTCACATCAAAATGCTGCACCATGTGCAGCGCGCTTATTTTGAACTCTACAGGGCCTTCGGCATTGTAGCACTACTGGAGGGCGAGGTTGCAAAAACCAAAATTCACCGACCGCCTCACCGTAGAGCTACAATTTTGCAGCTACACTACTCCCATGATATTTTCGACCGCGGATCATCCTGGTACTTGCGTTTTTTTTCGTCATTTTTGCGTCACAGCGCCGTGAAGGGGTTCTGATTTTTCAACCGCCAAAACAATATTCAAAGTTTCAAAATACTTAAATGACATAACTCTTAGTTCTGCTTTTTTCCACAAAATTTCTGTATCATTCACTCTTCTGTATCGTCTGATCTCTCATTCACCTCGCTCGTACACTTTTCACCTACTGACGTCACTCCGCGGTCGAGAATACTGTTTACATGTTTAAGTTGTTCAAGACTATCATTGCTTGGTGGTATTTATCCGTATAGTCGCTCGAGGTTTTGCCTGGCTGTTTTAGATTGGAAGGCAAAACTAGGTTTCGCCGTCCAAACACCCAGGCAAAACCTCGATCTCCTGTACTCCAGCAACAATCATACAATGAAACATGTAAACTGATGTATCCCATTACGAAGTCGTCCCATGCGATTAGTATACATTTCGGTGAAACAAATCGTAACCGTTCCTGGATATGTTATGTATATGTATTGAAACTTACCTCAAACTTTTGCATTGGACGTGAAAATACGATGAAAATTGTGAAATACATCTGGTGAATTCAATGACGGTCTAACAAAGCCTGAGTGCAATCCAAGTCCTGCGAATTGAGAATTGGGCGAAAAAGAGCCTGGTGTTAGACAATATCAATATGGAGTGTCTTTTTCCCATAATGCCCTTCAAGAGTCCCCAGCTCTGTTAAAACATGCCTATTACCTCCATGGTCAAAATAAAGGAAAGAGCTCAGATTCTGCATGTATTCATAGACAGTGAGGGCCCCTGCTGTCTATGGCATAAGTATCCAGCTCCAAGTATCCAGTATCTGCGCTCAGACAAAATTTCGGAGCACAGCAATGATGCACAACGCCGACACGATGCTGAAGTTATTTTCGTATTCGTATTCGTATTCGTCTATTGGAGTCACTGACGGAAATCGGTATTTTTAGCCCAGGTTTCGGCCATGAAATGTGCAATATACGATATTTACAGAAGATAGTTCGTAATGTCGTCTGCCAAATTTTGTTAAATTTACATAAATTTGAATATGTAAATTGTAAATAATTTCTGTTTACCTCATTTTATTGGAAAAAATTACTTAAAACTGGTTGCGACCTGAAAGGTGTTGTGCAACTTTAGGAGCTGCCAGGACTGTACCAAGACTTAGGGGTGTGAAGCACTCCAAATCGGGTGACAGTGGAAAGCCATGATGAATGGGGAACTTATCGTCCGGGACAACCATCCAAATCAAAAAAATGTGAGAAATTTTCGAATAGAATGTGCTTGTTTGTTTGTGTTGTGTTGGTTAGGGCTAGGGTTATTGGGGTTAAAAAACGGTGGTTGGTAGTTATCTTTATCGTAGGAATTATTGGGAAAATTACCTCTCCCTTTGCCCCTCATATCCCTCGGCCCTGCCCACAAAATCATGGTACAGTCCCAGAGTCCAATTATTTGAAGGTTGAAAAACGTTCAAAGTTTTGCTTGTGTGCCCTTTTGATGATTTCTTTGGCAAGAGGAAGCACTTGCTTCAGTAAGAGTAACCATGATATTGGTAAAGGTGTAACCTTGAAAAGTTCAAGTAAAAGGCAAAAAATCTAAGAAAGTATGTCTGTTCACGGGAGGGGGATGACACAAGTGTTCATTTTTGACCAAAGAGTGACATAATAACACAATATTTTCTACAAAATGGTTGATCAAACCACAGTGCCCTCAGATTTAATAAAAAATAAGTCAACAAACAAACAAAAATGTACGGATGAGAAAATGAGAAATAGATACATGATCAGAAAAAAGTATGAGTAACCACGGGTTGTGGAGGGACAAGTAGGTCTAACCAAGCATAACTTATAATACACAAATTAACTAACATGCAGACTGATGGGAAATACATCATAACTATGTCTTGGAGAGCAATTATTGGACTTTAAATCAACATGTATAAATTACCTTCCCATGGAATGGTCCTCTTTTCTCAATTCTCAAATAACGTAGAAAATTGACAGGGACCAGTCAATAGCTTTCAATCTGTAGGGTTCCCAGGGATGTCCTCATTCAAATAGAATGCAACTAATTATCAGTGAAAACTTCTTATTGCTCAAGATTCTTTAATGTCCTATTCATATCTGAAATTATCTGTTACAAAAATCACCTAAACACAGAGCTATTCTGTGTCCCCTGGGGCTCTGATTTCGTTTTTTCACAAAATCATATTTTTTAGAATAGTACACACATGTAATGTCAAATGTACAGTCCAAAGTCATGTAGCTTTCACTGTTTTCATTTTCTTGGTGCAAAATCACAGTAGATCTATATTGTTTGAACATCATTAATATTGAATAATGACAAAATACCAATTGGACAGGAGTAAGTGGGCAAACAATAACTTGGCATTATAAATGTAACTAAGTGCCTGCTCAGTAACAATGATGTTAAAGAGCAACATGATAAAACATACAGAATCTTTACTGTCTGTGTATCAAACTTAGCTTTCTGAATTCACCAACTGGTCTAACAGTGGAAGTTTATTGTATTCAGAAGCAAATAATAATTTTATAATAGAATCAGAATGTTATTTGATAGTTTTGAATCAACTCTGAAATACAACTTTCCTAAATCTTGATCTACAGTCAAAACGGGATGACAAGGCAACATACTGTTTCACACATTTCTCAAAATACCTTTTTGGAGGCAGTTGCTAAAAATGAGACTTGTAAAGAAAATGAAACAGTTGAGTCTGCTCCCTAACTGATGTCGCATAAACTTGTACCTTTTGAATGAATCATTACCATAGTTTTCACAGGTTACTAGAATATGACTTGTTTTACACCCCAATATGATCTCGATCTAATATTAATATTAAAATTTATAGCAAAAGAATCTAAAGTCACTGATCTTTGTGGTGGCAAATGCTCGATTATTATACCATTCGGTCATGGATAACATCATAACTGTCGAAATGTTCTCAGTGATGGTTACGACGTGAGAAACGTAATTTGTCGTTTGATTGGACAACATCACAAATATTGTGGAAGTTACCTGAGACATCATGAAGGTTTGTCAAGTTTAGCCATTCATGGTCAATTCTTTTTCTGTGTGATCATGGTCAGTGTCACGAAAATCTGTAGGTTCTATATAATTGTATTTCAGACTTGTATCTTCCTGCATTCACACACGGAAGGACTGTGATTCACATCACTGCAATGTTTTCCCGGATGGAGGCGACAGTTCGCACCGGACAATTTTTATTACAACTAAGTTATGTCAATGGAATATACCAAAAAGGAGAACCAAAATCGATCCCATTCGAGTTTGTGACATGGAGTTTAAGGCTGCTAAATTCAACAAAGGTAATGTTACAAATGTCATTAGGTTTGACATCAACATTGCTTTAAGGATGTAATACCTACACTTGTTAATTTTCATCTAGTGACCAATATGTCAACAAATCATAGACAAACCATGACATGATAACGATACCGACGAAGCAGTGTGAGTCGCGTTAACGCATGATATCCACATGTACAGAGGATGATATGGTGAGTTTATATTTTACTTGCATGTAAACAGCCACTGTATATAAGAGGTATATGTTATACTGGAGAAGGATCAACACCAGGCAATACTAGTATGTAACATCGATGGATAAGAATTAAACGGTAGTAAATAGCTTTGAAGACTTGAGCCACTACTCTGTTTTCTTTATCCCGACGTCATGAATGTTCAATCAAACGATGCCGCATCATGTCATTTTATCGTATTGAATTGCAATTCATGTTTTTATTTTTCAGATGTAACAAAGCCTCTGGTAGATGTTTATAGAAGAAAGGTGTTTGAGCCCATTAAAGAAAGTCACCGTGAAAGTGATGAAGTCAGACGTCGAAGGCTTTTCTTTGGGTTACAAACCGTCGTTCCCGGAGGATGTTACGAGGCCATGTATGACAAAAAGTTAAAAAGTTTCGAGTCTAACGAAGTACTACTTGAAAATGTTGCGATCGACGAACCGGACTGTACCTTTCTAGTTGACCCTCTTCCACCACACGAGAATATAATTCTGAAACTTGTAGATAGTAGCTCTTCCAAAGAAGAATTACTATCCAAAATAGGAGAAACCAAATTTACTGATTATGACGTCAGCTCCATAGAAAATAAAACGATCGGTCAGGCTGAGAACATTCTTTGGAAAGAACAGCGCAAAGGACGCATCATGTTGCATCTACATTTTATATGAAAGTCACCACTGTAAAATCAGAAAAATCATTTCAATATTAACTCTTTCGCATGGTCATTCATTGAGTCACAGAGTAACATAAACAGAGTGGCAACACTTGCATGCCTTTTGTTCCATGGTCGTCTCGGTAAACTATTGGCTTTTCATATTAAAATGAGCTTCAAAGGTGTTAAACTTTTTGGAGGCTTTGTTTGTGGTTGATAATTACACGAGATTATGCGAAACATACGACGAGATGGCATCGTACTGCCAGTCGCGTAGCAACCATAGTTACTTTGTGAGCTCTCAGGCCAGAAACACTGCTTCACGCCAATCAAAACATAACACGCCAGCAGTTTCATAAACATGTCCTTTCTTGACGCACGTGTAAAAGACGGTATGACTGACCGTAAACCATTAAGTAAAACCAGACACTATCGATAAAAGACTTTCAAATTTGGTTCAAACACACTCATTATATATTCATAAAAATATGAGAGGAATTTTTAAAACGGTAAAACCCACTTTCCTGAAGCTCAAAACACTCCCATTTTTGCCAGCACATCAATTCCGATCAGCACCATACGACAACAACAACACAAACTTTGTCGAACATACTTTCGCTTAGCAATTGGTGAAAATCCGAAATTTACCGAAGGGCGCATGGTCGGCACTCTTCGGAAAAGAGAGCCAAGAGCTTCGTGAGGCGAGGCAAACATGGATTGCTTACGTAACCGTTTCACGCCTTAAACAATAGCTGTTGCCACTCTGTTTATGTTACTCTGTGATTGAGTGCTCTCCGTGGCTAGAGAACATCCCAGCAAAACATGGTCGTACGTTAGAAGTAGAAGTCGTTGACATCATGAAAACCCACGTCAACTTTAATCGTAGAGAATGTGTTTTTTATTTATAAACAAAAGCCGTATCTTTGTTCGTCACCTGACCTTATTGTAATTAAGTTGTGAATGCCGCGGTACGGGTTTGCTTGAGTGCAAGTGTCCATACAGTATTCGACACGAATGTCCGTCAGTGTTCAATGTAAATTATCTCATAGATGATGCGCAAGATGACGCCAAGATGAAAAAGAATCATCAGTATTATGCACAGATTCAGGGACAAATATTATGGCCATCGTTGGTGCTAAGTGGTATGATTTAATGATTTAAACGTATGCAGTATATTACTAAAAAAGAATTGACTTTGATCAAAATTATTGGTTTAACATTTTGTTGAATTTAGAATTTTTCTTTCGGACATATTTGGTTGAAAAGTTAATTAGTGTAAAAACTGATGATTGCGTATATGTAATAGAAGATAAATAAAATTAATAACGAAACTAATTGATGTGTTTGCAGATGTTGAGTGAAGGTACGTTTCGTGTTTTAAGAATATCCTCGTCGGTGGTACTAAGTAGATCGAGGATCAGATTCCATTTTAATGATTTTGTGCTACTATGTCAAGCCTTTCACAGTGACAATCCGTATTCTAGACTCATACAATTATTTTTTAAGCGTCAATATGCTCACCTTAATTGAGAGAGATGCGAATTACCCAACATAAGCATCAATAACTTTTATTTACACAATTTTGGACACAAATTACAAATAGCTGCACATATTACTATTATGTCTTCAGCTTTATCTAATAAAGTTATGGGCATTTCGTGTTTCAATATACGAAAACATTTCATTCTGCGGAGTGCCTGTTCAACAAATATGCGTAAGTTGGCTATCACCTTAATATATTCGTTTTTTAAATTTCAGATTTTGTCACTTGAGCGGTGGGATATATAGCCTACAATTACGAATTAAAAGGTCGTCTGCTATCGTAAATCCCCTATCTGCCATCACTTCATCGTTATATTCAAGGATATCATAAAATCAACACTCTCGTGTCAGATGAACATCAGATGTTCTACCACACCATGCCCGAGAAACACAATTTATCATACCACATGGTATGATATAAAGTAGAAATTTAATAGTTTGGTGATATTTATATTCTGAAAAAGTACCAGCACATGAAACAGGATCACATAGGCGTTTCTATGAAGACCTCAGTACAGTCTATGATATGTCGTACGCTCCTGTACTTGTTTGTAAATTTTATTGGTAAATGCTGCACTGCTATTTCTTTAGATGGGTTGTGAATGATAAATTTCAATTCTCTTGTCAAAAATCTGACCCATGTGTTGATGATTTTACTCAAACTACCCACACTGATACCGAAACGATCTGTTAAATCTACATTCGTAGTATTGAGCCTCAGCTTCATTAGGACCAACAACAATTCGTCTTTTAGTTTCAACACACGACGGGGACCAGATTTTACTGGTGTTCGGGCAAAACGTCGCACTTTTGAAGATATTATGCAGGGTCCATGCCAATAAGTAATTTTCAATACTTTATCTTTTAATATTTCTTCAAATAAAAAGTCGAAAGTTTTACGGTTTGGTAAGCCAGTGAAAGCCTTGATTTTTCTATCATTCCTTAACTTTAATTTGACAATTTTTGTTTCAGATTACTGACTCCTCGTTGCAAAACACCAATACTTTGTCTCAAGGTTTTAATCTCTTTATCCCTCTTTCTCGTTTCCTGTTTACATGATTCAGTGTTACACTGTACACTTTCAAAGGTAGTAAAATAATCATGACCGTGTTCACTTAGAATGAAATATCTCTGTCCGTGGAACTTCGCACTATACATGGGATAAACATTTGACTCGGGCATCGTCGTGTTATCACTGTCAAATCCATACTCGTGCGATGATAACTGTGAAATCGTTAACGTTGATTACATTTCGGTGACGATTCTTGATTTCTTCTGAGGTATGGGCGTGTTTTCCCGTCAACTGGCGCTTTTCTCGTCATTTTCTTGCTTACGTTGTAACCCAGATTCAGAAATGGGTCTGGATTCTCTGCGGTTGGCTTTCCAATTATTACCTCTGCAGTCTTTTCTATTTATCAGTGTTTGCCATCGAAGTCGCCCTTCTTTATCGGAAAGTTCCGTAGGGAATGGATGCAGTTGAAAAGGTGTTGGATAGTCACATCTACTTTGACCTAGATTACACGTGTACTGCACAGTATTTGGCCATCCATTTCTCCAATTTGGCTCCGCTGTTTGCACAGCCCACAACAACACAATTTCTGTGTCCAGCTTGCTGAAATTGTAAAATCAATTATCAAATTGAAGTAATACGTAATAAAAACAATGTCTCTCGAAGTTTTTGTTTTCTTTGTATGAACCCTACACTACGAGCTTGGTTCAGTGTATCAAGAATCTATGGTATGTAGGCCTATACGGATATACCCCATCATACCAGGGACACCAGCAATTAAGGTATAACTGAAGATATACCTTGCTGGCGCATTCGTTTTTGACTTTGTCAAAGTTAATCCTGTGATAATCAGGGGAAAGCGTCCACAGATTAGTAATTTACGTCTTGTTCTTGTGAGTTTTTTGGACGTTGCAGGGTCTGTGTTGAAGCTTTGCAAATACAGGGGATTAGCCCGAGATTACTTTGAGCATCCACCCGTATGGGGTGAGAACACCGCCAAGTGAGAACACCGCCAAAATTATCTTGAAATCTTTATTTAAACTTATCTCATCATTATTATTCCATTTTTTTGTGATTTGGTCATAATTATACCAGTATTTGGCCATTATTATGCAATTATTTGATCATTATTTGGATATTATTTTGACATGATAATGAACTTATCTGGTAATTCGGTTGTTTTGACATTATTCAGCATTGATGTCTTGATTTGGAACTTATTTCATAATGATTATGCCATTATTTTGTGATTTGGTCATTTTTATGTCATTATTTGGTCTTTATTATGCGATTATTTGGTCATGATTACAACATTTTCTTGATATTATCTAACTTTATTATGAAATTATTATGTTAATTCGGTTCTTTTGCCATTATTCGGCATTGATGTCTTGATTTGGAACTTATTTCATCATTACTTTGCCATAATTAGGTAATTTGGTCATTTTTATGTCATTATTTGGTCTTTATTATGCGATTATTTGGTCATGATTATGACATTACCTTGACATTATCTTGACATTATTATGAAATTATTTGGTTTATTCGGTTCTTTTGCTATTATTTAGTATTGATGTCTTGATTTGGAACTTACTTCATCATTATTATTCCATTTTTTGGTGATTGGGTCATTTTTATGTCATTATTAGCCAATCTTATGTGATTATTTGGTCATGATTACGACATTATCTTGACATTACCTTCGCTCTCAATTATTTGACCTACTTTATTATCTGAACTAATTATTTGACCTGAATTTGAACCCTACCCAGAAATCATTGTACATGGAGATCAACAATGGCGGCTGATACGGTCGATCCCCTCGCAAAGAAAGAGAAAAGCGGGCTTTGTGTAAGTTTTAACAGTCCGGGTTATGTCCATATAGAGGATAGTAGGGAAGAGCCAATGGCGTACCGTATATGTAATGAAATTAAGGCAAGAACCAATCACGTACTGTATATGTAACAAGGGTCAAAGGTTACGTTCGTTCACTTTGTTCAGATCGCGATATGACCTGACAGATCCACCGATCGAGTGAGACTGTTGGCTACCCGGAAGTATCTTAGCTCCAGTCGATTGGCGACGTTCTACCGTGTTAAAAATTGTAAGATTTCTTCAGGAATAGTTTTCTGAGTTTCTTTACCCTTGACCATATTCGACAAAGAGTTATTGGACGTTTTTCGTTCTCTTTTCCAGCTTTTGGTTAACTTCTCGGCGATTGATCCGGCGCGCGTTTTTCTGAGCGAAGGGTCAATCGTACCGGGAAACGCATGGTGATCGAAAAAATCGTGCTCCATCGTGCTCCGATGACCGACTAAAACAGTTGACCCATCTTTGTAAAGCTTGAAAAATTCTGCATACTGCAGATGGCAAGGTTAAATTGAAATTTGACCAAAAATAGGCGATATTTGGCGACAAATAACTTACTGTAGATTTACAAGGGTCAAATGCTGATTTCTAGGAGCCGTACCCGGCCAGGAAATTCATCCAAATAAGTAATTTTCAATGTACTAACCACTTGTGTCGGTCACCATCTCGGCCGCACTGAACATTGTGCGTAACGTCTACAACTAAAAACTACCCAGTGCTAAAAATAAAGGGCGAAATCAAGCCGAAAAGTTCCAAACTCGTTGCAATGTACGAGCCAAGGTTTGCATGGTTAAGTATTCATGACGTTGGCGGCGGCAGGTTCGCTGATTGGTCAATCGTACTATCCTCTCTATGGACATAACCCGGACTGTTTAAAGCTCGGCTCAGCAGATCGCGTGGCTAGTATAGTTTGGCGTGCTCGAAAACTGAGATTGACTACGATTTTGATTAAAAATCGATTGTTTTCGGCGGCGGAACTGGGCTGTGGTTGGCACAGGTTATCGTAACGTTGCTTGGATAGTCGTTTGAGGCGGATGGCCGCAGGTCCCCGTTTACTTGGCTTTTTTCCAAGTAAACGGCGACCTGCGGCTGCCTGCCTCGAACAACTATCCAAGCAACGTTGCGATAACCTGTGGTGGTGGGTAGCCGACGCGACGGTGGCCTATTTAGAGCTCTGCATGGCATGGCTGTATACAATGCGGCCTCCCATATACGCCGGTAACACACAGCCCTGCCATGCAGAGCTATAGTTACACCCAGCCTGACACAGTGGCGGGCATATCGATTACGGAATCAAGAGATCGATCCGAAAATTGATTTCCTTGGCAGACTACCCAGCTAAGGAGCGCCTGTGCGTTCGATGCATGCCGTTGTATTTCAACTGCTGGTGTTCTGATTTCTGCGTGTCCAAAACGACGATTGCCTGTAGTTCGGATCACCGAAGACTCATCAAACTAATGAATTTGATTTCTATTGTGGTCAGAAACAGTTTCTATGAACTCCATAGTATATCATTCGATAGCTAAAATCATTGATTCGGCCGCAAGACTTTCGACTCATGCTCAGGTATTTGGTTACCGCTCGGTGTATTGTTTTCGGCTGTACATACGTTATCATCAAGAAGTTTTCTTCTCATTTCGTGAAACAAGTTTGCAATATGTCACCAACATTGTTTAATATTTTCATAAATGATCTTCCACACAAGTTGGGTGGTTTTTCTGATTGTCCTATCGAAATTGGAGATCAGAAGTTAAATTGTATTTTATATGCAGATGATTTGATAATCATGTCAAAATCAGCTGATGGTTTGCAAAAGTGTTTAAATAAGTACCATGCTTACAGTAAAATATGGGGCCTTTCAATCAATACCAATAAGACAAAAAACAACGATATTTAATAGAGGTAACCAGTTCATAAAGAACCGGCAATTTTTTATTGAGAAAAGTGTGATTGAAGCAGTGAATCAGTACACATATGTTGGCGTTGCACGTTGTTCTTACACCTAATGGAAAGTTCAAACAAAATAAGATTAATCTTAACAATAAGGCAATGAAAGCTTTATTCAGCATTAAAAAGTCTATATTGTGTGAGAAAATGCTGGATCCAAAGCTGTGTTTCAAACTTTTTGATTGTTTAATTGTCCAAATTCTTTCATATTGTTCTGCAATATAGGGGACGGAAATTACAAGTGTTGATAACTGCCTTGAAAGTCTTTGTATATCATATCTCAGGTTTATTTTAGGGGTAAGTAAACGCACCCCTTTTGAGGGTATTAGATCTGAGCTAGGTAGATTCCCTTGTAGAATTAAGCTAAATATGTTCGTGATAAGATATTGGTGTAGATTAAATAATTTACCAGGAGACCATATTTTGAAAAATGCACTTAGAGCAAATATACAAATCAGTTCTCCATGGGCACACTTTGTTCGTCACGTTTTGGGAAGTTACAATCACAGTCGTGTTTTCAGTGCATTTGCAGTGAATTCTTATTCTCAGTTATGTAAGAAGTAAAAACATGTGTATGAAAATCAATACTTAGAAACTTGGAAGAAAACCCTTTTCAATGATTCAAGGAAGAATGGAAGTGGTAACAAATGCGCACTTATAGAATCTTCAAGACCAAGTTTGGTTTTGAAAAATATTTCAGAGATATTTCAGATTTTGGGTTATGTACAAGTTTGACAAAATATAGACTGAGTGATCATAATTTGCGTGTTGAAATTGGTAGGAAATGTAAACCTCATTTACCTTTAAATGAAAGAATTTGCTTGAGATGTGATATTAATGTAATAGATGATGAGTTTCACTTTTTATTCACATGCAAATGTCATATTTCTGAGAGATCAATTTTGTGTCAGAAAAGCGGAACAGATTTTTCTATCACTATGAGTGTTGAAGAAAAAGTAGAAAACATGAAAAAGATTATGGAACGGAATTTTCTGAACCTTGTTATATTTATAAGGAATTCTGGTGTTTGCTGAGCCCTCCAGTAGCTACCTACAGTTAGCTGGTTACAGTTAGAGCTATATGTGTACTTCAATTCAATTTACTGGGATTTCAATATCCGTTTGATGGTGTTCAGTTTTGGACATGTTGTTCTTTCATCTGAAATGTACCATACCAAACTCTCTGTCAGTGTGTGTTGAGTAATAAAAGATTGATTGATTGATTGATTGATTGATTAAACTTACAAACTTAATCAATTTCACAAGGATGATGACATAAGAGATAAAGTTAAAAAATTTAACTGTGGTGAACTTGACTATTCCTTTCAAATCCTTACCTAACTTGACATCTTAAACTAATATACACTGCATGGTTAATTGCATGCAAAAATACATCAGGGGTGGACCATTTGATATTAGGGGTGTCTGGAAGATTGATGAGGTATATTATCTTTTTTATCTGATCATTGTACATTTTTTCCCTCTCTCTCACCTTTTCTTTTTGTCAAACCACCTCTGGCAGATTTTTTTTCATTGACATTTGTTTGGAATTTTTTTCAAAATCTGCCAGGACTCCCCTCCCCTCAGGGATATCAAATGGTCCACCCCTTTGTATTGACCATCTTTGCATGAGATATACAATTAAACATTGAAAAAATTTTGGAATATTTTTGTTGGAAACCAAACCTGCTAAAACCACTTAAGCTATGCTCTCTAATGATTTTTTGTTACCGCATTTCAACACCAAATACAGTTTATCATATCAAATGTTTACTAAATCACCACATTATATACTCTTGGTTCCAGTAGGTATAAAATTACCCCAAAAAATCTTAAAAATACAAAATGAAAGATATCCCTGTAAAATTGAGAGTTTCACAAAGGATTGATGCTATACCTACCTACGCACAAAATATCAACACATTCTGCCCAATGGTTCCTGAGCATCTTCACAGATTTTCACTTTTTTGTATCTCATTTGCATATTTTTCACATAAACATCTTGGTTTGAACAAATTCACATCTCCAACCTAGAATGCCCCTTAGTACGAAATCTGAAAATTGTAGTTGTTGCAGTTTTCATGTTTTTGATCTTAACTGACATACATCCATACTGGTACATACACACAGATGCCATTTTGCCACCTTATAAGAATACCTGCCATTTGCATATGCATATATGGCAGCTAAAAACTTTACCAAAACACAAAATTTTAGATATTGCTCTGAAAATTTAAAATAAGCGATCTAGCAGTTGATAGAGTTTGGTTTATGTTATGTAGAGAATAACTTTTAGTTACGCATCGTGTTGATGAAGGAAGACGTTGCAAGTCCGCTTAAGGTTGGCCTGCCCAAAATGGCAAAAATAGCTGCAAAAATATCTACAGTAATTCAAGATTTTATCATAATTTGAGCATATTTAATTAAAATCATCTGTAAGAACATGTGTACTAAACATCAGAGCTATCAGACGAGTGGTTTTTGAGAAACAAATTTTTGACCAAAAATGGCAAAAATTGCCCCCAAAATTCAAAATTCCAGATTTCAACCTAATTTAAATATATCATATTAACATGAACCCTAGGAACCTGTTTACTGAATATCATAGCCATCAGACTGATAAATTTTGAGAAACAAATTTTTTGACCAAAAATGAAAATTGCCCCAAAATACAAAAAAATTTAATTTATTGCAGATTTCATCCTAATTTCAATATATCATACTAACATAAACCCTAGGAACCTGTACACCAAGTACCAATTCTACCAAATCAGTAGTTTTAGGAGAAAATTTTTTTTGACCCAACAAGGCAAAAATTGCCCCAAAAATAAAAAAATTGCCAGTTTCAACCTAACTTCAATACATTATATCAAGATACCTGTATACCAAATATCAAAGCTATTAGATCAGTAGTTTTTGATAAAAAAATTTTTGACCAAAAATTGGGAAAATATCCCAAAATTACAAATATGATAATATCGATACAATTTGTACAAACTTGACTGAGGTCATCTTGAGGAACATGAATATAACTTTCAGAGCAATCAGACGAGCGATTTCAGAGAACAAGATTTTTATACTAAAAACAGAAAAAAATACCCTAAAAATACAGACATGCAAATTTCACCCCAATTTGTGCACACATAATTTAGAATACCTCAAGGAATCTGCATACTAAGTTTCCACCAAATCTGACCAATGCTTACTTAGTTTTAGCCATTTGCAAGATTTTTCCTTTCCCCCCCCTTCAATTGCATATTTTTGGCACTGACATGTTCATTCAAACAAATTCACATCTCCACCCCTAGGTGCACCTGTACACCAAATACTAGGACGGCAGCCGTTGCGGTTTAGGAGTTTTTGATCTGGACGGACATACATACATACATACATACATACAAACACATAGATGCCATTTTGCTACCTTATAAGAATACCTCCCATTTGCATATATACATATGCATATATGGGAGCTAAAAAATGAGTGACATTTTCATGTCATTCAACAGTTCTAACTAACGGTTGTAATAACAAAATATGGAACCATGTTATTGTGACTTTTATTTCACAAAAATCTAAAATAGTATGAATGCCATTGGCTTTGAACAAGAAAAATAACATTTAGACCTTGTACACTGAAACACACAACAGTCGGCTTTCAATAAAGCCTGTATATGTAAACACTACTGTTGATAATTGAATTAGAGTCCAGACTGAAATTCATTTATCCATGACACAAAGCCTCCCTCTCCCCAAAGGCTGAAGAAACTGACCAGTCCCTTAGCATTTGTATCTCACTACAGTAGCATAAAACTTGTTTATTTCTTCAAAGAACAACATTGAAGGTAAAAAAATGGTTAAAAAATTAGTATTACTAGGACTTTATATAACTAAAGTACAATGTGGTGATCTAGATTAAAATGACCCTCTCGTTCAAGGGCAGAACATTTGTGAATTTGTACTTATAGTTTACACACAATAATTTGCATTATTATTGTTGTAACATAGTATGCTAGCACTGGAGTGCGTAAATACCACAAACGTAAATACTTGATTACCACAGGCATCAGCTCTGCATGTGCATGCATTGAAAAAGTTATGCTATACAAGTCATCGCTGATGACACGGTCCCCACTTGTTAATGGGTACTTTGATTACAAGTTCTTGGAGAGGATAGAGTCCTGTTAATTAATTGGATCTTTAAGAATGAGTTCCATGGTGGTGAAAACATAAAACCTACTTACGAAAATTCATTAAATATGCAAATCAGCAGTTAACCCTTAAAACGCCATGCCCGTATATATCCGTACACGCCCAACTCACACTCAGCGCCATGCACGGATATATCCGTACACGGCCTGAGGTTTGCTCAGGCAAAGTTTGGAACTTGATTTCCCGCGTTTAACAGGTCACCTGACAAATAAATCCATTCCTTACCCTTTGAACCCACTTCAGGTCCGTATAAGGACTAAAATAATGACATCATCTGTTGTAGCTACGGCAATTTCCAGTAATTTGAGCGACCTTTCGAGGAAATCGGGTCGACTATTTTTACCGTGAATATCTAATCGGATCTGGTTGCTGACTTCGCCGAAGTGAGAGACATTCTGAACGCTTTTTCCTGCTGTACATCCTAAAGACGATCGTTTTGTGACAAGTTATTGGCCATTTCTTTATAGAAATGACATATTTTGGTATTTTTTGAGGATAATCTCTGAGAAAATGAAGACTTTTTTTGATCGGCCGAACGTGATTTTGAAGTTGAACAGCGGCTTGAATGGCGTCACCACGGAGCATCGCATTGACCAGCTTCTCTGAAAGCTCAAGTTTGAGTATGTCAGTTCGGTTTTATTGGCCGAAAACACTAATGATGAAGAAATTTGAAAGGATTTTCACGAAATCTTAATTTAATATGTGTTTTTGGAGCGATCAGGTCTGTTTATGTCAAGTAAACTTTGGTATCGCGGCATTCTTCACCGTGTATCGAGACGGCCAAGATGGCCGCCGATCATGGGTTTGTGTGTACAAAACGTACAACACGGCACATTCCGAACTCGATCTCGCGTCATATTCCTACGTCTATAACATATTCTTTTGTCGAAATATACCCGATATGTAATTATTTATATCATATCTATTGGTTTCTGTTCATTTACTGGCGAATAATGTTGCGTGCTCGTCAAAATACGTGATCAAACTTTCGTATGTGTTCACATTGACTGTCATGATTTACGGAGATGTCGCGATCAAACGTCAGGGCCAGTACGGTTATCAAAAGCGTTCAGAGGCGAATGTCGTTCTTATTGTACCTCAAACTTATTTTATTTAGTTCTTGAATCGAATTTATTTTCTCAGAAGTTCAGGTAGTGCGTTTTTGTGGTGAAATTTTTCGTCGTTTGCCAATCACAGGGTAGCTAATAACGTAGCTGAATACAGGCTCTGATTTGAATTTCCTTGTAAGATGGCAGCTTGTTCATGATATCAATCAAATCAGTTGTTTGTGTTTACTTGCAGTGCCAAAATCTTTCAAACATATCCTCTCTAACTTTAATGGCAACATTCATTCCAGAACAACAACAACTGAATTATATCTGATAGCAATCAGAATCCAAATAAAAAAATAGAAACAAAGATTTTTCCCGGCTACATGGTTTCACCTTTCGATGCAGAAAGAAATACACAAACAAACAAACAAATAAATAAATAAACGACAAATGAATAAAAGATGTTGTTTACGAAATTCAAATATGTTGCTGATTAAAATTGTGTCTTGAGCTATATTTCACTCGTGTTATATGCTTTTGTGTAGCTGTGTTGAAGGGTATGTGGTATTTGTATTATTGACAAATATCAACAGTTGTTTGTTTGTTTATTATTTACATTTGATAAGTTCCGCTGCTGAAAATTTTCACCAAAATATGTGTCTTTTCACGACATTTAAAATGTGTAAAAGTTTGCAGGTTTTTGGACTATTTTTAGAGTCTTTTATTCATTTTCAATGCATTTTGAACCAAAAATGTGCATTTTAAGCCCATTTTCCCACCCCCATTTGCTAAACCAAACATGGAAAGACTTCTCGAAGCTTCTCCATTTCCTGATCTTTTAAATTCATAGTGGTTTGGCTGGGCTTCCAATCACAGGAAACACACTGTACCTGTCTAAAAGAAGTGTAACATGTCAAGTTTATTGGTTCAAAAAGTTCTTGGCATGGGAGGCTATATTGCATGAAAGTCTATGGCGTCTTAAGGGCTAATTGACATGATACTACTACACATTTTTGCATGCCATAAGAATACTGAAACATCAACATCTGTACCAAATTTCATCAAATTTGATGCAGCATTCCTAGACAAATCACACTAATTATGATAGTTCATCAAATATGCAAATAAAACAAAAAACAAAAACAAAAAACACCCCAAAAAACTATAAAAAATTGCATTTAAACACAATTTAATGCAAATTCCATCAAATGTACTTGGTTGGCAACTTTTGCAATAGACATACAACAATGAACACCATTCAGCTTTGTACATCAAAATTATGCAATCTACCATACCAAGGTAAAAAGAGTCCTCTTTTAATGTAGTATTGCATGAATTCATGTAAACAATATATATTAATTCATCAAGCAGTAATATTTTCAGAAAACAGCTTATTTTGGGCTTCATGTATTTCTGTACAAATTATCACCCACATGTGAAATTCTGACTTACTGTTATTGAGATTGTTATCAAGATAACACCTTTACTGCTCATTAGCATACTTTTGGTCAGTGATAACTTCATTTGAACAAATTTCCTTTACTAGATGATCATGCATCTACACATCAAGTACAGTGGTGAAATATGCAGCAACTCTAAAGTTTTTTGCAATTGGACTAGGGAATTCAAGAAGGAGATACTATTGGATTTTTTTCAACCAAAAACCAGCAAAACCTGTCACAAACCACAGTATTGCTGGTTTCGTCACAATGTGAACAAAATAGATATATCATCCCCAAGAACCATCCTCTCAAATTTCAAAGCAATGGGACCAGCCATTTCAGATGACATTTTTTTGACAAAAAAGGAAAAAATGGCCCAAAAATATAAATATGCGAAGTTCACTACCATGCAAACAAACTCAACTACTACGGTTAGTTTACCCCTAGGAACATGTATACCAAGTTTCATAGCAATCAGACGAGCGCGTTCTGAGATAATGATTTGTTGACCAACAGTGGGAAAAAAATTGCTAAAACTTCACCAGAATTTGAAGACACTCAACTAGGAACATGCATACCAAGTTTCAAAGCAATCTGACATGTAGTTTCTGAGAAGATTTTTTTTAGCAAAAAATGGGAAAATTTGCCGGAAAAAAACACATATAAAAATTTCACCAGGATTTGAACAAATTTAAGGAATGTTATCTCAAGGAACCTGCATACCAAGTTTCAAAGCAATCTGGTGAGCAGTTTTACCATCGTCACAAACCATGGGCCTCTTTACAGCAACAGCATAGCACTACCCGTTAAGAGGATTGATTTTTGTATAGGTCAGCGGAGCGGTAATTATGCTCACCACAATTTGAACAAATCTACGGAAAGTCATGTTCAGCAACCTGCACACCGACTTTCAACAAATTCTGCTATGTAATTACAAAACTTCAGCAATTTCACGGATTTTGCCTTTGTGTTACCTCATTTGCATGTTTTTTTACACTAACATAACAAATTCACATCTCAACCCTGGGTGCAGCTGTACACCATATACTAACATTGTGGGATCTGCTGTTTTTAAGTTGCTTATGTGGATGGACATACATGTACACATGTACATACATGCAGTTGCCATCGAACTACCATATCAGCTCTATTTGGTATATATACCAAATGTGAGCTATACATAGGAGCTTGATACATATGATTCTGCTAAACTCCAGACATTGTTTGGAGAATAATGTTTTGTTCTCTTTTAGTAACATGACATAATAATAACAGAATCCAAAGGCAAGAGAGTGCAATGTGTGCTGTACCCAGGGTATTTGCACTCAAGCTTATGGTGTGTTCTACTATTGATCCCCACACTTGCAATACATCTTTTCTGATGACATCACAACTCTTTTCTAAGATACATACAAATGAAACACAATATCACCTGTTTTAGAGTTTTGACCATTTTATTTTCATAAGAGCTTAATTGCAGTTTTTAGGACAAGCTTGTTCTTTGCGTGATGGCAATTTTTGGCCCATCATGCATCTCCATGGCAATTATCAAAGAAAACCTGTAATGGTTCTTGAATTTTTTGCTGTAAAAGGACAGGCACATAGACTTACATAGATCCAGAAATACACATATAGAGACACTCTATATACATATAGCAAAACTGGCTTTTTCCACCTATCAGATAAGCTCCTATTGTCAATATGATAAAATGGGAACAAAAACATACCGGTATGTGCAGTAGATAAACTCTATGGTACTTGTCATAAAATAAACAGCAATGAACTTTCAAACATCAAAAGTTGAATAAAACATCTATAATACTTGCAAGTAAAATAGAAAGAGCCATTTAAAAGGCATAAACTAATGCCTTTAAAAGGGAAAGCCGATTGCACCAATGTCATATAAGAAAGCCAGTGCCAGTATTTTGTCATTCACAGTAAAATTTGTACAGCTTAAAGGAACCATTATTGAACTGCTGTTTTTCTTCATGTTACTTCAATCAGGACAAATTTACAGTTACTTAAAGGACAACATGCAAAACACTGAAGTGTAGGCATGCACTAGTTCAGGCCTTGATTTAGCAGTTTCCTCTATTGGACCACATCGTAACTGTTCACATCCGATTTCACCATTACCAAAAAAGCCAAACAGTGGTGTCGTAGGAAAAACACTTTTGAAAGCTGTACTTTCAACATTGTATTCATTATAGTAGTAATGTCCCCGTCCAATACAGGCAAACATGAAGGCGATACTTTTCTTCTCATCAAGACCTGCTTGCTTCAGTTTCTGGATTTCTGTTATGGCATGATCTAGCTTGCTCACTTTGGAATCAAGAATTACTGACGCAGCTTGAACATTGGGTCCAGAAAATCCTATGCCAAGGATTCCCGTCTTCCTTTCTTCCCTGCCATTCAAATAAAATCAAAATGTTATTTAGAGATTAAAACAACGTTGCTGTTTCTCAGTGAAAACAGTTTACTTATTTGTTGAAATAGCCTTCAAATATCGCTTTTCTCTAGTGCACCTGTCAGACTCAAAATTTGTACTTTTTGCTGAACAACAGCCGCTAACTAAAGATTAAATTCACACCTTATGTGATTGACATACAAGTGGCATAAGCTAAACCTATTCAAAGGAACTCAGAGTATTCAATGTGAAGTGAAGTACTTTTTTCTCACTATACGCATGGAATCTGAGAGCCTGTAAACTTATTAACCAAATTTAATCCATGCTGAGAAATGTATGCTGTTTAACAAACAATCTAAATTGCAAACAATCATTTATCATTCATCGAATTTCAGCACCACCTAAGACTGTAATATAATGGTAGGTCCCAGCAATATAAAAGAAGAAAAGAGAGAGGCTGCCTGACAACTGCAAGTTGGATGATTTATACAGTTGTCTTCATGAAAAATTACAATGCTGATGTTAATATATATATATATATATATATATATATATATATATATATATATATATATATATATATATATATCAGTGTTCTCCACAGCTTAGAAAAACAGAGGGGCGGCTAATCTACATAACAATGTATAATTTGCATAGTCTTTTGTTGTGAAAATGTGTTCTTTTGTGCAGTTATTAAGGATGTACGATCGGAAAAATATAAGCGTACTGCGCCGATTTCTGCGCAGAAATGTATCCATAGTTACCACGTGCGCATAGTGACGTTCCGAACGTTTTTGCGTTGTACAAAATGTCGTCTGCAGGTAAAGGAAAATCGCGCCGAGAAAATGTTCAGCGTGCCCTCAAAACACGCTGGAAGGTATGAGAATTCAGCAAAGGGATAAAAAAATGCAACATGACTGTAGCCTGTACAACATAAGTCAGAAGTGTGACGTCTGATTCGCTATACAAGAGGAGGTCGTGGTTATAATCCCAATGATAGTGTCGCTAGTAGACCTACCGGAGAATGGAAGAATGGCCGTTGCATTGTCGATTTGAATGTACTAGCCGAAAATCTTGACACTTGTGTCAGTTGCGGGTTTGCCTTTACGATTGTCATCGTGTATTGATGAAACGCCAAGTTCACGGCCTGCAGCGAAGTCAACCTAATCCCCACCGATAAGCGTCACGGCAATAAATATTACGTGATTTTTTGTATGCTGTATTAATATATAGACTCTAAAAAATAGAAGAACCTAAAAGTCTTTGCTTTGTTCTGTCATTTCCCTCTCATTAAAGTTTACAGGTAGGCTTGAATCATGAACATGCCTGGACAAGGCCACTGCAGGTAGCCACTGCAGGTCAGCAGCATTTGAAGAGTGCCCACGTGCGACGAACCCGGGAGAGCATGGTTTATCGCCAGAACCTGTAAATCCTAATTAGATTTTGCAAAATTGTGAAAAATCGAGCTCAGTGACCTACTAAAAAAAATGTGGTTTTGAAAAATTCACAAAAAGAGCTATTATTTAGCAAAGTTTGAGAAAATTGACATTAGTAGAAACTATCAATAATTAATAAATTACCCTCTCCCATTCCTAAAATTTGGGGCATATTTGTTGCAATTTTGGTTAAAAAATAAATATCATGACTTTTTAAGTCAATTTTAATGTAATTAAAATCTTCAAAGTAGCTTAGGTTTATAATTTCTTTATTCTTTTACAGTGTAAACGTGGAAAATGCAATCATGATATAAATATGAAAATGATGACCTGTTTTATTGATTTTTAGTGATTTTGTGAAAAACCGTGAATTTTTAATGTCATTTTGTAAAAAAACAAGCGCGGTGACCCCATCTTTTTTTCGCAGTTTTGGATTATTCACATATGTAGGTATTCAAAAATCCCCATTTGAAAAAATTGACATTACTTCTACTTTTTCCGATCGTACATCCTTAATATATATATATTATATCAACTTGTGTGTCTTTGTTGTCTTGGGTATTTTCATCAGTTTCAGTCCCAAATGCAGACCAGATATGAACCGAAAATGCTCACGTGTTTCATTATATATTGCAGTTATGTGTAAATTTGAACCTTTGCCACATGTTTGGAACTTCATTGAAAGTGTTATGATCAACATAATGAATAATATTCACCACAGATTAATTCTAAATCCAAGTACATATCCCCAATCAGGAAAGTTCATTAAAATATGCAAATTAGGAGTTGACTGAAATGTTCTCATTAAATGTGCAAACTCTGAATTGGCTGAAGTAAAAATGTTAAATTACTTTCAATAATCTTGTATCATAGTATCTTTAATGTACAAAGCTATTCGTCAACTTTGGTCTAGTCAAGACAGATAAATATCCTTAATTAGGAAAGTTCATTAAATTTGCAAATAAGGAATTGGCTAAAGTAAAAATAGTGACAACATCACTGTTCGCTCCCATATAGTTATCAAAACAAGTCAACAATTGTATGAAACATGGACATACATATACAGACAGACTGACAATACACAGACTGGCACAGAGTGATGACATTGACCCCAAGTGTGCCTTGGCCCATGGAGAGTGATAAAGATATAACAACAGCTGAATGTAATGATAAAATAGTTAAGTATAGGCCTATACAGGCACTGAGAGTGAATATGTTACAGCAATTTGATTAGTTTCTTTTCCTTTTCTACTTCTGTGATAATCTTTAAGACAATCAATCTGCAAGGCAGTATATGTGTTGACAAATATGTTATCTTTTACAAGCACACAGTAAACTGCGTTCTTGATTTTTCATTTACAATATTTGAAATAGACTAGATGCAACCAATGTTTACACTTTGCCCATACACCAGATACATGGAGAAATTTCAACATACAATCATCAACTCAGAAACCCTACAGGAAAAAGTAAACATCGTTCTTCCAGAACAGCTGGTGCATCCACATCTGGAACAACTTACAAACTAAACCAATTACACAAGGATGATGACACAAGAGATAAAGTTAAACTGTGGTGAACTTGACTATTCCTTTCAAATCCTTACCTAACTTGACATCTTAAACTAAAATACACTGCATGGTTAATTGCGCACAAAAATACATTGGGGTGGACCATTTGATAAGGGATGGTGTCTGGAAGCTCGATGAGGTACATTATCTTTTTAATCCGATCCATTGTACATTCTTTTTTCCCCACTCTCCCACCTTTTCTTTTTGTCAAACCTTCTCTGGCTGAATTTTTTATTGGCATTTGTTTGGAATTTTTTCAAAATCTGCCAGGATTTTTTTACAGCATTTCAACACCAAATACAGTTTACTATATCAAATGCTTACTAAATCACCACATTATATACTCTTAGTTCCAGTAGGTATAAAATTACCAAAAAAAATCTTAAAAATACAAAATGAAAGATATCCCAGTAAAACTGACAGTTTCGCAAAGTTGCCCCAAAAATTCAAAATTCCGGATTTCAACTTAATTTCAATATATCTTATTAACAAAAACCCTAAGAACTGGTTTACTAAATATCAAAGCAATCAGACTGGTAAATTTTGAGAAACAAATTTTTTGACCAAAAATGAGAAAAATTGCCCCCGAAATACAAAATTGCAGATTTCATCCTAATTTTGAATATATCTAATTAACATAAACCCTAGGAACCTGTACACTAGATATCAAAGCTACCAGATCAGAAGTTTTAGAAGAAAAATTTTTTGACCAAAAAAGGCAAAAATTGCCCCAAAAATTGCCAGTTTCAACATACATTCAATACATTATATTGAGATTAATCTTAGATACCTGTATACCAAATATCAAAGCTATCAAATCAGTAGTTTTTGGATAAAAATTTTTTTTATCAAAAATTGGGAAAATTGCCCCAAAATTACAAATATGACAATATCAATACGATTTGCACAAGCATAAATGAGGCCATCCTGAGGAACATGAATATTAAGTTTCATAGCAATCTGACGAGTGATTTCAGAGAACAAGATGTTTTGACTAAAAACGGAAAAAATACCCTAAAAATACAAACATGAAAATTTCATCCCAATTTTTGCACACATAATTTAGAATACCTAAAGAAATCTGCATACCAAGTTTCAACCAAATCTGACCAATGCTTACTGAGTTTTAGCCATTTGCAGGATTTTTCCTTTTCCCCCCCTCATTTGCATATTTTTGGCACTGACATGTTCATTTGAACAAATTCACATCTCCACCCCTAGGTGCACCTGTACACCAAATACTAAGACAGTAGGTGCTACGGTTTAGGAGTTTTTGATGTGGACGGACATACATACATACATACATACATACATACATACAGACGACATTTTTCCACCTTATACGAATACCTCCCATTTGCATATATACATAATATGCATACATGGGAGCTAAAAATGCTTAATGACTTTCAATGTTGTATCATAGTATCTTTAAAGGGGAAATTTACCCTGAAAATTAATTTTGAAGATTAAAATGATATGATCAATGAAAGCCTTTCGAGTCGATTTCATTCACTTTCACTTGCTGGATAATGAACAGCGGTGCGCTAAAATACCGGAAGTGACGTAGCAAACTTGGTAATTGAAGCAGTAGACAACGCAAGCTTCACAATAGACGCGAAACCCTTGGCACAGAGACAGTAGTGTGAAGTCGACGGAGAAGTCATGGCGGAGTGTCAGGTTCCTTCATGTAAAAATAAGGTTGGTAAAGCGTCTGGGAAAAGTTTTTTCCAAATCCCCGATCCGACTAAGAGTACAAGTAATATTCAACTGGCTGAAAAATGGCTCGAGAATATAGGAGTCAAGCACTCGGCGTCAACATTCAAGTTCAGCAGAAACAAAGTTGTTTGCGAAGACCATTTTCATCAGGACTGCTTTCAGCGAAACTTGCAGGCTGAACTACTGAATTACAAGCCAAAAAGAAAACTGTTGAAGGTCGGCGCAGTACCAACCATTTTTTCTGACGGCAGTCCTAAACACGATGGTATGATGAGTTCTGAAACGACTTCGGAAACGTGCCGATATTTAGAGGTAAGCAACATTCGGATATCTGAGTTACCTTTTTTGGCGATTATGTTTGCGATGTGGAACATCGGTTCCGCAATACACGAACATTTTTCCTGATTTGTGACATACATGTTAATGAAATAGTTGGCAGATGCTTTCATGTCGATTTATCCAAATATTGGGCCCAAGGTTGGAAAAAATGCATCGGCGATAATTACGATGTCCGAAAACTCGTGAACGTTGTGTGGTTCGTGTTCTTTATATTTGCTTCGCGGTTTTGAGTGGTATCATTTTGTATTTTCAAGTTTAATTTATCGATGAACTATTCTATTCACTTGAAAACTTTAATGATGAAGGCCTTACAAACATCGGGCGGAAGGGGTCACCCAATCATCACACTTTGAAGCCTTGCGATCGTCGATCCATTTCTAGCTCCAGGGTCACGATAACTTTCATCGATGTCTTTCAGGAAAACATCAAATTAAAAGACACATAGTTTCTTTCGTTCAAACTAATGCATGGAGGTGCCGATTTAGGGAAGATTGATTAGAAAACTGCTGTACCGAACATTTGAGCGTAGTTTGACTTTGATAAATTTCGCCAAAATACCCATCATGGCCCGCTTTTATTTGTAACGATACCAGAAGTTGCAGAACGAACGTGAGCATGTGACATTTTTGACCGAGTTATCATCCTACTACGATACTCTTCCGCTTCAGACTTTGGGTTTCGTTATGACGTAGGAAAATATTACGAAAAG
This sequence comes from Ptychodera flava, assembly GCF_041260155.1. Taxonomy (NCBI): domain Eukaryota; kingdom Metazoa; phylum Hemichordata; class Enteropneusta; family Ptychoderidae; genus Ptychodera; species Ptychodera flava. The sequence continues at coordinate 35,749,441 of NC_091948.1, forward strand.
TAGTTTCAGTTTAAATTCTTTTCAATTCTGATGACTTTTTCCAAAACATTTTGTACCTTTGTTTATCGCGCGGTTCCTCCACACGCAGACGGGCTACTGTTGTTATGTCTCCATGTCGAAGTCCGCGTATGGTATACTTCCTCCAGCTGTGGTTTTGATTAGGGTTATCCGATACCCGTTCGACTTACGTTTTACTTCTGTTCGCGTGTTTTGCAATGAGCTGCTAATTTGGTCTTTGATTAGGATATCCCTGGGTAACATTTGGTCAATATCCGTACTTCTTTTTATCATTTGAAAAGGTGTCAAAAGGCATATTGTTTTCACTCGTCCTGTAAGCCGAGATCGTTGTGGTATGTATTACTCATTATAAAGACAGATTGTTTGTTATTAATTTTTTGCGCAAACAAAGTTTATTCTAAATTTTTCTTTTTGTATTTCAGGAGATCAACGTAAATTTCGTTGATAATGAGGCTGGTGAGGCGAATTGGAAAGGCGGTGACAACCGTAAACAGGTACGTCCTTTTCATCTTCAGACTTTGTGATTGAAAACATCATTACATGTGCATTTGGGTGTTTGAGTGTGCTCTATTACGTCGCGAGAGAAACACCACTGATAACATTTAGTTGTCTGATAAATACTTACTGAAATATTTACTCGAGTTACAAATTTTGTCTTCTTATTTTGCAGGACAGAGACACTTGTGTGGGTGAACATTTTCACGATGTGGCGACACAGACTGATCCTGTCATCATTAGACCAGCAAATACAAACGAAGTGACTCCGTTACTGGCTGACGACAATGGTGATGGACCGCCCACTAAAAAGAAGAAAGTGGACTTACCATCCACTCCTAACACGCCAATAGCCCCACGCCCTAGTGTGCCACGGCCTCTGTGTCAATCAACACCAGGAAGCCATAGAAGTGATGTGTTCAACAGAAGTGAACTAGACACTACAGGATTTGGAGACTAGCTTGAGACGAGATCCTAATTATGAACTTGACATAGAAACAGACACTGACAATTCAGACACTGAAAATGACTCTTTAACCTTTGTTGATGAGCGGAAATTCATTGTATTTGAAAGTGCTCTAGATAATTTATGCGATCAGTTGCTCTGTACTGAATGTAATTCACCTGTTGATAACAAAAAGAAAATTGTAACAGGTACCAGCTTATCGGTCAATTTATTTTGCATAAATGGCCATCTAATGTATAGCTGGAAATCCCAACCGGAGATTGGGAAAATGCCAGTGGGTAATTTGCTAGCAGCCGGGTCAATACTATTCAGTGGCCAAACATTTAAGCATGTATCCAATTTTACAAATCTGTTCAATTTACAATTTATTGGGAGGTCAACTTATCATGAAATACAAAATAGCTATTTGATTCCTGAGATAGAGAGTACATGGAAACAAGAACAAGAGCGTGTAATATATTCTTTACAAGGCCAGTCACACACAATGATTGGTGACGGTAGGTGTGATTCCCCAGGTTACAATGCTAAGTACGGTACATACACGATGATGGAGTCGGAGTCACAGAAAGTAGTTGACTTCTCTGTTGTTCAGGTTAGTGAAGTGTCGTCATCTGTTGCCATGGAGAAAGAAGGTTTCCAGCGGGTAATGAATAAGTTAGAAACAAATGGGGTGAAGCCAGCTAGTGTAGCAACTGATCGTCATGTTGGTATTCGGAGCCTCATGAAAAAGAAGTACCCTGATGTATCACATCAATTTGATGTATGGCATCTTGAAAAATCGATTAAAAAAAGATGGTGGAGAGAGGTAAAAGTAAGAGATGTTCTCAGCTACTTGATTGGGTTAAATCTGTTGGAAACCATTTATGGTATTGTGCAGAGCAGTGTAAAGGTGATAAGGAGGTGTTGGTCGAAATGTGGAAGTCGATACTTCAGCATGTGACCAACAAACATTCATGGCGGGGAAATAAATACTTTCACCAGTGTGGTCATGATAAGATACCAAGAAGTAAACAAAAGGTAAAAGAAATGGTTGAAAACGACTTCACCTGCATATCTGGCCCTGAAAGAAATTGTGTTAGATAAGCGTTTGTTGAAAGATATTGCTCAGGTGAATGAATTTTGTCATACCGGTTCTCTTGAGGTTTATCACTCAATGATGACCAAATACGTTCCAAAGCGTCTCGAGTTTGATTACAAGCAAATGACTGCTCGCATGCAATTAGCGGCTCTTGACCACAACAACAATGTTGGGCGCAAACAAGCCATTGTAAAGAAAGCAAGACGAAATTCGGGTAGAAGGGGGGAACTGCGGTTCAGAACCGTATATCACAAGGGTAGTGCCAAATGGATCGCTCGTCCAATATTAGAGGAGAAAAGCTATGACTATCTGAATGATATGTTACACAGAGTACTGAGCAGAAAAATCAAAGGAGAGAAATCATGTGTTGAAGCTGACAAGTGTAAACTACCCAGAAACGTGGCCAAGAAACCACAACCCCAAAAGTCTGAGTTAGTTAAAAACCACATTTGTCGATTTGGGGAGATTTAGAAAAGAAAGTGTCAGGGTTAGACTTGCAGGGTAATTGATTTACACAGTGACACACATTTGGAGCTACACTGACAAATTTGAATGGTTTTAATTCCACATTGCAAAAAAGAAATTGTACATATTGTAAATAGTGATCATTTTAATAAAAACTGAAAATATTTCAATCGAACTTCATGGCTTCATCGATTTCTTTGAATCCGGTGTATCTTCTGCTGTCTTCTGGGAATCGTCTGCGTATCATGGATACAACACAAGATGGTACCACGCGTCTGTTGTGCTTGCCGAGTCGTTCACCTTGATGTGCCCACTGAATAAATTGCCTGTATGCCATCAAACGGGATTGTCTGGAAAAAACCCACGGGGCTCGACGTCAGGTTACATGATATAGCAAAAAAGACGAGAAAGACATGACAAAGTCATTAACATTTATTACCGCACTTTTCAGTATACAAATGGTTTCTTTTTCTCGGAACTCTCTCCACCCAAGCCGTATTGCGTAAACAATCACTCCTAAACAGACCTTGAAAATTAGAACTGTAGATGAACGCAATGGAAATGATGGCAACTATTGCAGTAAATTGCTCTCCAATTATTGTTTAGGAATGATACACGTTCGACTACAAGCCAAACGCAAAGTAAGACATGAAATAATAAAATGTAGGCCTACCGACCTGTTCGTGAGTTCGTCCGGGGCATATCCAGTGCGTCGCTTGTACATATGGAAGAGTACGTACGCTGTAGACAGGACCGCCGGTTCGAGACAAATCATTGCTAAATCAGGGTGTTCTGTAACACATTTCAAATGCTCGCACTTTTCAGAAACAATGTCGATCTCTCTACAACAGCGGCATTCCTTCGGCGTCGGCATGATTTGACAGCGACTGCAGACGCACCATGCACGGGTTGACAGGCGTGATTGATCAGCGAGAGGAATATGATTTTCGTCATCAGACTCAGAGCTGGAAGAGTCACTTTCCAAACTCTGACCGCTGTCACTTTCTGAAGATGTCGGCCTTGGGTCGTCGATTGATCGTTCGGGTTCGAAGTTGTAGCCGATGATTTTCGCCATTATGTTTTCCGTCGAGTGCTGAGACTTGCGGACCGCGCGTCTGTTTATTACGTAGTACAGCTGTAAGTAACCTCGCTTTGAACTCGCTATGTACCAGACGACGCGCGTCGATGAACAAGTTTGATACGTCACTTCCGGTTTACATTCGTTCTTCTTGTGGCCACTGCGTTAATACGCGCAAGTGAAAGTGAATGAAACCAACGCTATTTTGTTTATTTTTCACTATATAACGACCTGATTACCTAAGAAAGTTTGGGTAAATTTCCCCTTTAATGTACATAGCAAGTTTCATCAAATTTGGTCTAGTCAATACAGATAAATATCCCTAATTAGGAAAGTTCCTTGTATATGCAAATTAGGAATTGGCTGAATTAAAAAAGTTTAATGACTTTCAATAATGTTATTTTATAGTATCTTCAATACATGTAGCAAGATTCATCAACTTCGGTTGAGTCAATTCAGATATCCCTAATTAGTGAAGTTCATGAAATATGTAAATAAGGAATTGGCTGAAGTAAAACTGCTTAATGATTTTCAATAATGTTATATCATAGTATCTTCAATGTACATAGCAAGTTTCACCAACTTTGGTCAAATGAATTCAGACTTATATATCTAATTAGGAAAGTTTATTAAATATGCAAATAAGTATTTGGCTGAAGTAAAAATGCTTAATGGCTTTTAACATTGTTATAATCATAGTCTCTTTAATGTACATAGCAAGTTTCATCAATTTTGGTCGAGTCAATTACAATAAATATCCCTAATTTCAAAAGTTCATTAAATATGCAAATTAAGAGTTTGATTTAGTAAAAATGCTTAGTGACTTTCAATAATGTTAAATCATATTATCTTCAATATACATACCAAGTTTTGTCAATTTTGATCAAGTCAAATCAGATATATATCCGTAATTAGGAAAGTTTATTAAATATGCAAATTATCCATTATCTTTTATGTCACCCCTTAATGCCTCTCACAGCTGACATATCTTGGTGTGATCAATATTTGTAGCAAATCTCATTAAATTCTGTACAGTCCTACACAATGTACATCCGTTTTTTTCTAAAGTCATTGATTATGCAAATGAGCAAAAAGTAAGCAAGCCACACCCACCAAAAACTAATGAGTTCTTGCCATTTGCAAACTGAATCTATGTACCACATTTGATTCTGATCTGATGAGCTGTTTTTGAGATATCAAGCACACAGACAGACAGACAGACACACTGACAGACAGACATCGCTGCACGACATATGCAAATGGGTCAAGATTTCAAATCAAAAGAAAAAGTAACAATTTTTTTAAAAATTTACATAAGAACAATAGTCCTGGCTTTTTATGGCATACTAAAATTAGATTTGTGTCATTCAGTATTGTATGTGTCGACAGTCACAATGTTCAGAGGTGGTACTGTGAGATTACAGGAGCTATATTTGACAGATAATTTGGACGTTAATTGTACCAGAAAACAAGCAATTTTGAAATAATCCAGATGTTGGATAACAGCAACTGTGATGAACAGTTGTACAAAATGTGTTGCCCAATTCAGCGAGAGCTGGACGCCAAGATTGCTTGTTGCATCTAACATCAACTTTCGTCGACGGGTCGCAATCGCAGGAGTTGTCGCGTTGTTATTTTAAACATCTTGGTCTAGTGTCTACATCATTAGAACACTCTGGTCTGTTACAGGCCAAACTTTGGGAAATAATATCTGACATACCATTATTGTTAGGAAGTGTAAATTTATTTGTGTATGAATGAAAAATATCTTCCTTTGAAAGAGCTGTATGTGACTTGTCACGTCTCGACGCAGTGAATCAAGCAACAGTGTACGGTGCTCTGTTGCCCTAATGCAACGATTGGTATACATCATACCCAAATGTGCTCCTTCAGAGATGTCTTTCATCATCGACCCCAACTTATTTTCACTAAGAGGTGAGTTACAGAGCCATACTCATATGTGTATCAAAGTTCGGACTCTGGCCATAGAAACAAAGCCAACTGTTTTGGATTAAGTTTAGATAGGTATTTTCAAATGCACCGACAGGGTAATTTTCGAAAATGCTGGTTTAGGGGCTCATTTTACCACTGCTATCAGTGCTACAACAGTATTTGAGCATTGGTGGAATGAGCTCTCGTCCCATCAGAATGGTGCATGGTAGCATGATATAATATAATTATATATATATATATATATATATATATATATATATATATATAATAACACAAGTTTTGAATACAGCTTTTAGTAATGTATACGTACTCTTCTAAGGTCCTTGGTGTTACAATATCATTAGCGTAGGCACCTACAATCACTACAGCCCGGTTCCTTTTCCTGAAGGCATCATGTAAGTAGTTGACCACCTGTCCCATTGCTTGGAAGGCAAACCGATTAAATCCTATCAGAATTATGCATTTCAAGTCCACATCATCCGGAGCTCCCATCGTACTCAAGATATTTTCCCTGTGGCAGCCCTTTAAAAACTCCTTTTTTGATATCTTGAGAATGTGAATATTAACTCCATTCATCTTTGGTACAAGAATGCAGGCACAGCTTTCCTTTTGGCTTTCTGATTCTGATATGTGCATCATGTCTTGAGATGTACCTGTTATAGAAGCAGAATAAAGGAAATGGATTTGACATGGGACATTAATATGCTCATTTGGTTGGTGGCTATGTATCAAATGCCATGCGTCGTGGTGTAATATTCATGGGTCAAACACATCGGCCGAAGCCATCTATGGCCCTGCAGCAATTAACCTTTGAAGCAAAGATGATAAAAAACACAGAAGACAAAAAGATGGTATTTATGGAAAAACTGCCAATTTATGATGGGAACGATGACTTGGACTTACATGTACATTATCAATGAACTGCAGCCCAGTTAATGTGTATACACAATGAGACAGATGCATGTTGCTGTGAAAGCTGACATGCACAGTACACATGTTGGCAAAAAGAAATGGTTTTAAAAACCCTGCTCCCTCAGGCAAGAACTTTTCAGCTCCATGCAGCTAGTGGACAGCTAAAATTCATATCTTCCCTAACACTGGAACAGCCACATTTTATTAAAAATCCTTTATACAGTCCTTTAACCCTTTTCCTGCCGAGCGCCCTTGTCCGTTATCCTGCCAAGTCAGTACAAAACCGCCCCATAATATGTGCCTGCAAAAGATTGGCTCTCCTGCACGTTATCCTGCCAGCCATTTTGGCAGAAATCGCCCATTTTCAGGGTAGTTTTAGCTGTACTTATACGTGTTAGACTTCGATAATTTCTACATGCCCGTAGACAGGGGAAGGAGCTCAAGGGTTACTGCAGAAAAAAATTGAGGTCACCGACTTTGTTTGCCCCTAGGAGTGCGTCATTTTATTGCCGTTTCATGTTTATTTTTTCTGAAATAAACTCCTTCAGTATTGCGTACGTCCGCTAGGCACAAACATCACCTCACTCGTCTGTTAGTCAGAGACCCTGGGGGTCGTGCTAGGGGTGCGGCAGCACCGGCAAACCTGTCCTGTTTCCCCAGGGTAGGGTCAATTGAATACGTACCTTCAACGACTTGGCAGTGTAGCACAAAAACTACGTTTTTGCTGTTGTATTAACGACATGGCTGAGCCATTGAAGCACAGCTCCACGTAGTTTAGCCAGCTCATTTGGGAGTTGGCTTACGAGTGTTACCGTTCATTACCGACTTAATCGAGTGGTCCTCAGTCAGGTACGGGTTTGTACCGTCATGGTTTGGGCTGCAGCTAACCAGTGATAACCAGTCACTACACCCAAGTCGTCAGTCTCACTTTTGCGATGCACAGGTACAATGCAATATGCTTCCATTGTTCTAGCCATCGACGTGTCCACATGCCTGGCAGCCATTGTACTGCTAGCTGGTTTGCATAACAAAAGCAGTCCCTGCTAAGTGCAGGCGGTATCTCCGTATCATTGACCTCATGTCCCCTTTTGAATTCTCTGTACGCAAACAGCGTACGTAGTTACCAATGCGTCGGCAAGAGGATACGTTTGCCTGCAAACCAGAGCCAATACTTCGGACGATGGAATAAATAAAAAATCCAAAGCCACGTCCATTGAATGGCACGGCCAAGGCGGTGAAGGACGTTGCCTGGCTTGAACTTGCAGAGCTGAAGCCCAGCTTAATACGTCGGACACCAGTTTGTAATGGTATTTCCGAGTCGTTCATATCCGTTCCATCGGAGGAACAAGTCGAGCCGTCCCATCAAAAATACGTTCTCATTTTCAGTCACGCACAACTGAATAAGTGACTTTCGTCTCGCACCATCGGCACCATCTGCCAAGTCGTTTGCAAGAGGTAGCCTTCTAGATTAGCATTGCCGAGTTGGTCAAGTTCGGCAGCAATCTGTATAGTGCCAGGCAGCCAAGTACGTCCAACTCCGCCAGAAAACGTCACCATGCTATCCTGCCAAGTCCGCTAAAAAGCGGTAAAAAAACCCAGCCCCCCTCGGGTGTGGGGGACTAGCGGACAGGTTTCTGCACCTTTCCCTGTCTATCGACTCCCTGCGAACCCATTTCGAGGGGAAAAGGCGTTCCTTGTCAGAAAACCTCTCCTCCGATGACCCCTAAACGTACAGGGGATAGCAAAACGTAGTGCCGTCGACTTGGCAGGAAAGGGGGTACCCAAAAAGGGCCCGATTTCCACCGGGTTGGTAGAATAACGGTCACCAGTGCTTAGATTCTGGCTACACCGAATTTCAAGCGGATTTTCACCGACTTGTCAGGAAAAGGGTTAAAGGTATGGAAATCGATCCCAGGGCCTACGAGTGGCACATGTAAAACAGTGTGTATCTTAACGTCAGAGGCAGAATAAACTATGAGTGTATCTTTTTATCCAGGAAATCTTAATCTTGACTGCTATGTTTCTACGCATATAGAGCCAGTGAACGTTAGGGAAACAAAAAAAACAACACGAGGAACAAACAGGCAGTGGTTTTGAACAAAACGTATTCGGTACTTCACCGATGTCTGTAACTCCATAGACATGAAAATATTCGTAGCTTGATGGCACTTTGAACATAGCTCGTAACAAGGGACAGTGGAAAGCCCATGGAACTACGTGTACAACTATAACAGCCACTCATAGTTGGTGCACAGTGAAGATTTTCAGATCAACAACTTTGACGGATGGTGGACTGACCTTTCCTAGCGCAATTGTAATCTCCCTCGATTCAGCACAAAATTTTCGTATGGACTGTTGATGCGGTGTTTACAGTTGTTACGTGATGGTAATCCTAGTCGTATTTACGACTGCTGCGTAAACAGTCACTGCATAAACTTTGCACGCATTTACGGGCACTGGATATTTTTACCGTTTTTAATCGAAAACCGTCTGTATACGCGTATGATGGTGACAAAAACAACCCAAGGAATCTGGCGTATATTGTTACTGAATTACTTTGACAAAAAAAAATTCACCCAAATGGCGAACGGTGATCATACAGAACTCTGCAGGTTTCTGGACTAAATGACCCCAAACCGACCAGATCTCTGTCAACTGTGCCGGGCTCGACGTCTACTCTATCAGCGTCAACTCAAACTTTCACTCCAGACAACTTTACCAGACAAAGTGGGAATATACTAAATTTACCTTGAAAAAAATTAAACTGTGTAGCGTATTGAAAAAATCTTACAGGGGCCATGGGAACAAATTAAAAAATACCGTCAATGACGCTGTACCTTCTCTAATGTGTGGCCAGGTCAGGTAATTGGTTGTTGGCATGGAGTTATTGGTAAATAGTTGATGATGTAGGGGCATGAGGTGAGATATGGACCCAAAGAACCCAAAAGATGATTAAATACATCAATCAAAAAAAATTCTAAGCTACAGTATAAACTGCCTAAAGATAGTTCAGTGTGGAAAAAAGGTTAAATAATTCAGAAATAAGAATTAACAGTCAAAAATAGTAATGACGCACTTCCCTACTGACCTGAGTGCATGTGAAATACACAACCTGGCGTCTGTAAATTAAATGTATACCAAGTGATCATTTTAAGTCACTTTTAACTGTTTTTAAGGGATATTCTAAAGAGTCCTGTGGAAATGATTAAAAACGCTTATCTGGTCTTGTGTTTGTAAAACCTCATGGTTGATAATTGTCATAGTATTCAAAAGAAATTGAAAGTGAAGTAATTACTGTTTTTAATAGGCATACCGGTATTTTCCTTGAAATACATGATCGTGTAAAGAATATATGCTAAAAGTGTTTAAGAGTAAATTTCTTTTCAAAAAATAATTTAATCTGTGACCAAAGGATTTTTATTCTTTGAGTTTACAAATTCAAACATTGCAATTTGTTCAATCATCTTGTGCAGTGCAAAATTTATATAATGACTGAAAAATAAAAAAAATTAGCAGAATTACAGTCTTTGTGATGTAAAATCATGGGTTGACATCACGATAATTGTTAATCTGTTCGAAGTACTTTCTATAATTTAAAAAAGAAAAGTTCATGCAGAAACGGTAACATATATTGTCAGCAATGTAGTGTTAATTTTGACTTTACATCAAAATATGCCTTTGCTGGATACCAAATATGTAGGGCGAAATATTAAAATCAGCCGTGTTCAGCAAAATCCACACAACAGCATTGATTCTTTTCTAATTTGATTTGCTTTGCTTATGTTATCCTTGTATGACAGTCAGTACAATATGGAACTTGAACACAACACAGTGAATAAGTATGCTGTAAATGAAATGGTGTGGCTGCATCCACATGCAGCAATAGGAGTGCCTTTGTCTCTCACCCCTCATTTCCAACCTGTCCCATCCCTGAAAAAATAGTTTGGTCTTATATTTATAATGTTAATAATTTCTGTATTTGTTAAAATGTGCGCATCTCAAAAACTTTTGATCATAAACATTTTCATTGTTTTTTATAGCTGACCAGTCAGTTAACCTGTTTATTTTGAATATTTGCGCATTTTTTCTCAGTATTTGACATTTTCAGGATAGCTTCTTATTCAATTTGTCATTTTCTAAAAGTTAAAATGCTCCTTTGTGTGGTCAAGCTTTCCACAAGCATCAAATGTTGTACTTCATATAGGAAGGTCTGCCTCTAGAGGGCGGGCATCATGAATAGTGTTTGTTAGTTATTTCCTCCACACAAACTTCTGATTGTACTGTAAACATTGAACATGGCCGACGTCCGATTTTCCTGTCTAAAACTTTCACTCATTTTCGTTCATATGACTCTGAAACTCAAGGAAACGATTGGGAAGAAAGAGTTATCTTGAAATATTGAGGTACTCGCCGATATTTTGCAAAATTAAATGAGAAAAAATGCAAGGAAAATGCCGACAGGCTTACACAACCACCGTTTTCAGACTCAGAGGCATATATGATCATCTGCAGTGCAGATTATGCAACAGGCCCATATCACGTGAGGCCATAAGGGGATATCCACGCAACTCAGTACCAAACACTAGCGCACACAGGGTGAGCAAACACAAAGTGAGTACCCCTAAAGTCAGCTCAGTAGTCTGTAATAGATCGTAGTCAACTAAGAACCTTGGAGAAAGGCTTACATGTAACACTGTGGCTTATGCCACTAAGTCCCTTTTGATTTTTGTCACAGCTCAAAATCGTTCTCCTACACCTCAACCTGAACCATGAACACCCCCACCAGTTTATGATATGACCCATCACAATGGCATAACGTCAATGGATCTTGACAGACGGAAGTATTGACAGACGGAAGTACTTGACACCAGCATACTGGTTTTCAACTCTAATACCTTCTCTGTCTATAAATAGACACGAGAAGGTAAAAAACAACATATTCCAACAGAAACAGTGGAATGATCATTAGTGTGCAAGGTCACTGTATTATATGTCAGGGTAAAAAAATTCTAGCTTTGGAATTTCTGGACGGTTCAAAAGGCGGGGCAGAATTAGACAAGATTACGACCAATATGTTACCACCGATGGTACATAACATATACTGTTGATAGCAGCTAGTTCGGTGTCCAGTGAGAACACGCTTCCCAATACACAACGGCTGTTGATTTGATGTGCCTCTGATCGAAAATTTTCAATACAAAGACATGATATCAATAATTTTGCGAGATTTTAAGTACCCACTGTCTCCTCGCCAAATAGCTTGCGATCAAGATAATCATGATAGAAGCAATTGACCGCCGAACACCTGCTTGCTGTTCTTATACACAATGTGTAAAAATTGATTATTCCTGCTGAGAAATACGACAGCAAATTTTGCAATGCAATGTGAATTTCTTACTATCTTCCTCGCAATGGTTTTACATCTGTGTCTATTTTATCACTTGACCATTTCTGATGATTTTTACAAACAAAGAATCAGTTCACACTCATCGTGGGAACACATTACAAAGACGTTCAAAAATTTTCATCACATGAAAGATTACCGTAATCCGCGTTTCAAAGATGTTGGAAATGTATAATGTGTTGTGTTCATATTGAAAAATCCCAAACTGCAGCCTATAAAATACAAAATGATTTTTCTTCTAAGCAACTTCCCAACAAGTTTACAAGCACACTCCGGTCACCACATGACGGTTGTAACCGTACATGTGCTGCCGCCACTGGAGAATCAAAAGACTTCAAATCAAAAGTCAAAAGTATAGAAAAAATATCAATATCCAAGCATTGTAAAACAGAGTAATTTTGATAAGGTCAATTTATTGTATATTATAAAAATCTCCAGGCCACTCGGAACAGCGTAAGATTCTGATCTCACTCGTTTGAATACTACACTCACACGGTAGGGTAAAAATTGGAACTCAGATCGTTATATACTGCTTCCGCCAAGCGAGTCCGGCATCAAAAATCAACTTAAAATGGAAAAAACACCGCAATTATCCGGTGTCGCTCAAATTTGATCAGAATTGGTACATACCAAAGATCAACAATAAGTGTTATTTCTATCTGTTCAGTGCAGGAAAATTATGCATTGATTTTATGACAATGTCTGCACAGTACAACCAGAAAAACAACAAGAAATACAACCAGAAAAACAACAAGAAATATTTAAACCAGAAAATTAAGAATGACAAAAGTAAATAAGGTCTGAAACTTTAGGTACTGAAGGTCAACTTAAGCAATATGCATAGCAGAGAATCTTTCTACTATGGATGTGCAAAAATAGACATCCATATGGTTTCAGTTGATCTGTTAATATGTCACAGTTCATAAACAATGACAGGAAATGACAAATTAGCTGTTTCAGTTACTGCTATCACTCCCAAACATAATAGGTACCCTGCATATACGTTAAAGGTCAGAATCCTCTTATTCAGATGTGTGGGCTGATTCAGTTCACTGCCACCACTCCTGCACACTTGCAGTATTTCCCTTTTTCTTACCTCATTTGCACATTTTTCACACTGATGTGTTAATTTGAACAAATTCACATCTCAACCCCTACATCTACCTGTACACCGAATACTGAGATGGTAGCTTTGGCGGTATGGGAGCCTTTGAGTGTGACGGACATACATCCGCACATACCCACAAATACACAGACACAGACGCCACTCAGACTCATCATATAAGCTCTTTTTGGTATTTATATATAAAACCAAATATGAGCTAAAAATGAGAGAATTTTGCCAACAAGGTGATGCCACAAGTATTCACAAAACATAGTATGTTGGAACAGTGCTTTAATTTACACCATGGTTGTTGAAAGCTCCAGATTTTCGGGAGCACTAGTTGACGCTGTTACCATGTGCCACTCATGTTGGATTATGAATGCCCAGGGAAATAGGTGGTATTTATAGGCTCCCCCTGCCTTTAAGCCACCATACCATCACAATAGATAGAAAAATCTGCATTATGCTACCATGCCTTATCCATTGCGTTTTAATTGATCGAGCTGCACCACGTGACTGCCCACAAATACACAGTAATGGTTTGTTTTCATGCCATGAATATGAATATCGTAAACATACCATATGTAATAAAGGGAAAGTGGCTTCACACATCAGCCATCTTGTCTTGTATGTGCTTTGGTGGTTTAGTGTCTGAGTTGTGTTTTGGCTGTTAGTGTGGAAATTAACAAGCGAGTCGTTAATTTTAAAATAAGCCATGGCGAGATGTGGGCGTAGTCAAATATGTCTTTGAGAGCCCTGACTCTTTTTATCCCCACGTTTCGAAACCACAGCGGTCTCTTCCTCAGTCGCCTAAGATATGTATATCTTTTTTGTTTTATGTCATGTCAATATTGTTGATGTCCTGTTCTTCTAGCAGTGAAGCCAGAATACTTATGTTTGGATCGTACTGTGTTCATTCGTTCATTGACTTGTTCCTAATGCAATGGACTTTGGCCTTAATCAATGTGTTGCTGATGTTCCTATTTCTTTTGTAAGCGATGATCGGTTGTTTAGGAAATAAATTCCTTAATGTTTTGTCCTTTTCTATATGCTCCCAGTTTTCACAAAGAGCTAGTTTGATAGCTTGTGTCTTTATATATAGGCTATATCTTGTTGTGAACACAAGTGTGTTTTTCGTTCTGTTTTTTGTTTGCTGGTGTTCTAATTGCGTAATTCTGGTGGCGAACTTTGTTTGTGATGTAATTCTAGAGATTTCATCCTGTTTGTAGCCACGTTCAACTAATCTTGTCTTGAGTGAATTGACTTTAGCACTAAAGTCATTTTCATTGTTGCAAGTTCTTATGTATCTTAGTGTTTCACCTTTGATCAAGCCTTTAAAGGTAGATTTTGGGTGGCATGATGTTCTATGTAGGAATTGAAATGTATCTGTGGTTTTCGTGTGCGTTCTTATGTCCAGTATTTTCTCACTGTTATATCGTTGACCTTTGTATACCACAAAGTCTAGGTATGTTATCTCACATGTCGAGCTTTCAAACGAAAATTTGAAAGTAGGGTGCATTTTGTTGATGCCAGATGTGAATTCGTTCAGTTCGTGTTCTGTTCCCATAAAGATCATGGAAATATCGTCTCTGAATAAGAGCCAGAGTAATATTTTCGATTTGTATTCACGTATTATTTTCATTTCCGTTTCATGGTATGTGATACCCGCTACTTCCGGCGAAGACGGAGAACCCATGGCTACACCCAGGATTTGTTTATAGAATTCGTTATCGAATTCAAATGTGTTGTTTTTGAGAATAAGTATTAGCATGGCTAACAGGTATTCTGTTGGTGGCATTTTCATTGTTGTTCCCTGGTTGCTGTGTTGGGATCACTCTGAGTCTAATGCTTCGCCTATAAGTTGAGTGGCTTCGTCGTGTTGTGTGTTGGTGTACATAGACACCACATCTAATGTGACTAATATTGCATTATCCGGAATTTTCAATACATCATAATAGTTACTTTACAGCTAAAACGAAAATTGTGATTTGTACAAAGATCATAATCGACCACAAAATAAAATGGCTGTGGGCCAAGTTTAGACACTTTTTTCAAACAAAGCTCCAGATTTGCAAAATTTTTGCAGCGTGCACTACTCACTTACAGGTTCTGGGGCCCCGTTGTCGTTCACACAGGAAATTTTTGTAAATTTTGACAGTTTTTCGGGGTTTGTTGATAATACAATTGAAATAACAGACTCCGCGCTGACCATTAACATTTATTTTTTAGCTTTCCTCTCGCCCTTGCCCATAAATAAACGTTATTGGTCAGTGCATCATCCATTATTTCTATATTATTTGATGGTTCTTGTGACTGTAGTTGGTTATCATGTCACTGAAAAATTAAACAAGAACATGCAACTTTTCTATACGGTATTTGAAGTACATATATTACTTACTGATGACTCCTGGTGTATTGAAGCCAACCAGCTGACAATTAGGTGGCAAACACTGGTGTAGGTAGGATTCTATACTGTTACCAGCTGATGCGCCATTTTCAGGAAACAAAGAATCTGAATCAGGTTCCATGAACAGGAGAGCTAACCTCGGTATACTACAACAGTTCTGTGAAATTAACAAATTTATATTAGAGTCAATTACACTTTGCTTCTATCTGATCAAGGCAAGAGGAAGAGCATTTCCTGAGAAATACTATATATTATAGCCCAAACATGGGACTTGTGCCTGAGGGCAGGTGACCATTTGCCCGACGTAAGGAGGGTAAATGGTCTCCTGCCCCGAGGGTACATAGTCCCATGTTTGGGCTATAATATTTTTATTACAGGCCTCTCTTACACAGTTTTCACTAAAAATAATAGATTTATTGGGAAATGATAATCCAATGCATTTTCCATCTTAGATGAAAATCCGTTAACAAAGGAACAATTTTCATCATCCAAATGGCACAATGATATAGTTAAGGTAGCGACTCAGGTTCATTGTCACTTATTTTCAATCCTCATTTTCACAAAGAAGACGTGGTCACACACCCGACATGTGGTACTTTTTTATCTGCTCGGTCACCGAAGAGTTCAGAAAATTTGTTAGTTTTTTGAAAACAGTGCGCATACGGCTGTTTTACTCAAAAACACGTGTTCTTTAGTTTTTTTACTCAAAAAAGTGTAAGTACAAATCTCCAATCGGCCTTGGTGATCTGTTTACGGCAATCGACGGCTGGGTATACTGGGCAAAAAAACCGTGTCCCGGATTTTTGAAATTCGCTTTTGTTTTCGCACAATGCACCTTCAAAGTGTCAACTTGACGTTTTTTGCATAAATTATCGGCCTTTGTTCACGTTTGTCAGGATATCTTCACTTCAAGGCCCTTTATCGGAAATCTGAGACACGGTCTTTCAGATATATTCATTCACTGTCCACAGGTGAAAAATCAGGCTAGTCTGTCCAGGCGCCGCCGACTTATACTTATTTGAATAATGTACGCACTGTCAAAAACGGAACTGAGAAAATCGACGATTTGTGTAAACGACCTATGCGTCACACATTGTGACCAAGAAGTCCGACTCGCGCACTATTTTCTGCGAATTTTTTTACACCAGGACTAAGTTGAAATATTTAGAGTCAGTTTTGGGAATTTTGAATATGTTTAGGATTGCAGATCGTGTGAAAATAGAAAGAAATTATACACTGAACTGGCAAATGCTAAGTGCCAGCAGTAAGTGGTATTTACACAACAAACACAGAGGGGTACTTAGCGATTTAATCCATTTTTGGAACGTTTAACTAGTAGATTAACTGTATACTGTTGTCTCAACGGTTACAATCTGGTTACCAGATTTCACAGTCAAGACGAAGACGTCGAAACTTGCGTAAAAAAGTCTATCCGATCGAGACTTATGTGCTGTCGTCGCGCGATCGCGTCGGGCATTCACTTGTTCTTGACTCAAGTAGTCTACTTCCTGTCTCGCGATCGGCAATTTATGCATGTTCTTTGTGAAAAATGATTGTCAAGTTCATGTTAGCGCTGACTCTGTGCCAACGGGACGTCACTTGCCAGTTTTCCTACCTCGAGATGAGACGAACACACGTAACTCTTGACAACATAAAATGTCTGTCGTATTTTCTTAGCTTTTGCACCGCACTGCAAACTTGTCGCCCTTTGTTACGACGGGAGAGATTGACTCGTGTTATTTTTTCAAACTCTATTTATATGTGTTCTTGTACCGATTTTATCAAACTAATGATAATCACGCCGTAGCGTAGAACAGTGCAGGCTGTCATCGACAGCGTGTTCCAAGTATCGACTAGTCTACAGTGGAGTCACTCGACTTGCGCAATACCAGCGCACACATAATTATTTCGGAGATTTTTACTTTTAGTCAAACTTTCGATGACTGACCTCATATAGCAAAAATTGCTAGATTCAGCACTTCTAGAAGTTGAGCCGTGTTTGTTTTACGTTCAGTGTTGAGGTCCAGCTAGCAGCTGTGGAGTCTGCGGGTAATTGATAAGTTTAGACAACACGTACACAAGAATCATTTGTGAACCCTCGCAATTCACGTTTGACGTAATTTAATTTTTGGGTTATATTTAAAGAAAGAAAAGGCATGAAATAAAAAAAAATATTTGCATTTCGTTTCGAAAAATTAGCAGATCGGTGAACTTGCTCTTGTGAATCTACATTATGTGTGTATGAACTCCTGCACTGGCTTGGGAAACTCCTTGACATAAATGTCGCGTGATGTCGGGTACGGTGTTGTTCAAGGTTTCTCAGCAGACACGAAAAGACTGCACGATAGAAAACTCGAGTTTAAAATATAAAAGAACACGATACTAACACCAAGCATGTACAGCAAGAGTGATAAAATTATCGCAACTAACAGAAGTTTCATCTCGCTCAGGCTAATTTTTGGACTCGGGTATGTAATCAGCATAGCCTAATATGTTCGAAAAGCAGCGTGTCAAATACTTTCATAGTTGTTGAACCGAGCACGTCTCCGTTATCGTCTGCGTCCTCGGCCAAATCTGACTCTTCACTGCATTCTTGATCGTTATTGCAGGGAGTATGAGCCAAAGTCGGACTGTTTTACATTTAAATCGACCTTTGCGCACGTTGCCGTCTTTTTCAGGTCCGCTTTTGTGGACCTCGCTTGCTTTTTCGACGGTACGGAGCGCGAGCGCCGGCTTACGTCTGCTCGACGTGTTTGCCGTACCGATACATGCGGAGTTCAAAACGCTGAGCATAACGTTGAAGCTAGCGCATGCGCACTATACCGCCAAGCCTATACATAATCTCTGCGTGTTTATCAAAGATATCGCGGTCGGTAATCCGCGATCGTTAAGACAAAAGGGAAATAATGGCACGCGGTGTAGCTGATAGTTTGCCATTTTAGTAATATTTCAGGAATTTCCCGGTACGATGTGACTCAACACCTTTCCCCAAAAGAAAGACCACGTGACAGTGGTTCGAAATTTGAAATAAAAAAAAAATTGCTAAAATTGACCTTTGAACCTAAGTCGCATCGTTAAACTACTGTTATGCGGTTTATCAATTTTTTTTTCTACAAAATTGTCAAAAACCGGATTTCCTGTGCAAAACATGCAATTTTGACATTTTTACATTAAAAAGTTGTCAAGTTGAAAATAGTTACGGTTCACTTTCAGTCCAATGATGACTATGCGGCCCGCAATGTCATCGACGAGGTACTATTGAATCCTATGGAGCGCGCAACGTTCGATATACAAGGCATGTAATAAAATAACACACATACAGTACATACACGCATACAGACATGCAAATGAGATGAAAATGACACTGACACACCCTATAAGTTCTCTTTGGTGTACATATCCCAAATGTGTAAAAATACTGTCAATGACACTGGGCTCACATTTGTTTTGTTGTGATAGGCCAGAGTGAGTATACTTAACTAAGTTTACCCCTGTAAACATGCATGGCAAGTTTCAAAGCAATCGGAAGAGTGATTTCAGAGAAAATGATTTTTTGACCAAAATTGAGAACAAGCGACCTAGCGGCCGATATAGCTCCGCTGTGTTTATGTAGAGAATATCTATTTTTGACACATGTTGATGAAGAAGGTGGAAATCTTTGACAGCTCAATGCAGTGTCCAGAAAAAAGTGGCTAAAATAGCTGCAAAAATACACAATTGAAGATTTCATCATACTTTGAATATATCACATCGGATCATCCCTAAGAATTTGTCAACCAAAGTTATAGTTTTTTGAGAATAAAATTTTCTGACCAAAAATGGCAAAAATTGCCCCCAAAAATAAAAATTGCAGATTTCATCATAATTTCAAAAGATCAAATTTAGTCCATCTATAGAAACCTGCATATCAAATTTCACAGCTGTTAGACCAGTACTTTTTGAGAAACACATTTTTTGACCAAAAATGGAAAAAATTGCCCTAAAAATTCAAAATTGCAGATTTCATCATAATTTCAATAAATATCATTTAGTTCATCTATAGAAACCTGTATACCACATTTCAAAGCTATCAGATGAGTAGTTTTGGAAATACACATTTTTTGACCAAAAATGGCAAAAATTATCCCAAAAATACAAAACTACAGATTTCATCAGAAATTCAATATATATTACTCTAGAAATCTGTATACCAAATTTCAAAGCTATCAGACCAGTTCTTTTTGAGAAACACATTTTTTGACCAAAAATTCGCTCACAGCGGAGCTAAAAATTGCCCAAAAAATACAAATATAAAAATTTGGCCAAATTTTGAAGACCCTCAACTAAGTATGCCTCTAGGTACATGCACATCAGGTTTCAATGCAATCAGAATAGTTAATTTTGAGAAATGAGTTTTTGACCAAAAATGCAAAAAATTGCCTAAAAAAGACAAATACAAAAAATTCACCACAATTTTTTAACATCTGACAGAAGAAAACCAAAGGATCAAGAGTATCAAGTTTCAAAGCAATCCAACAAATACTTTTTGAGAAAATGACCAAAAATGGGAAACATTGTCCTATATGAAAATTTCACCACGATTTGAACAAATCTGACAGATGCCAACCTTAGGATCATGCATACCAAATTTCAAGGCAACGGAATGAGTGCTTTTAGAGCAGAAGATTTTTTGACCAAAAACGGGAAAAATTGCCCCCAAAATACACTTTTTAAAATTTCACCACAATTTAATGTTACTAAAGTAACCATAAAGAACCTGCATACCAAGTTTCAACCAAATCTGGCCAGTGGTTACAGACTTTTAGCAATTTACAGGATTTTCCCTTTTTTTACTTCATTTGCACATTTTTTACCCTGATATGTTCATTTAAAGAAATTCGCATCTCCACCCCTGGGTGCACCTGTACACCAAATACTAAGATGGTAGGTGCTGTGCTTTAGGAGTCTTTGATGTGGACGTACATACATCCACACATATGTAACATACATACACACACACATACAGACACCGCCAACCTATCATATAAGCTCTCTGTGGTATATATACCTATACCAAATGTGAGCTAAAAATTACCTTAGAATCGTGATATTAATTATTTTGTTGAATTAAAGTTCAAAATCTTTAATATAATTGAGTACATCCCTCAAGACCTGTGAACCAAATTATGCTAAAAATAGGAAAATGGAAGCAAAAAAAACTACAAATATGCAAATTTTATTGTCTTTTTCAACAAATTTTGATTGCAACATTCATGGGAAGCTAAAAATAAAAAATACCGTCAAGGACAGTGTGCTCATATTTGGTTTGAATTGGTCCATCAAGACATATTTAAACCAGAAAAACAAGAATGACAAAAGTAAATAAGGTCTGAAACTGTAGGTACTGGAGGTCAACTTTAGGAACAGGCTTAGCTGAGGAATGTTTCAACACAGTCCTTCATGGTTTCAGCAGGTCTGCCATTATGTATCAGTTCATGAACAATGACAGGAAATGACTCAAGGTCAGTGGAGTAGCCTGTTTCAGTCACTGCCACCACTCCTACACATAATAGGTACACTGCATAAAAATAGGTTACAGATGTGTGGGCTGTTTCAGATAATGCCACCTCTCCCACACATTTGCAGGATTTCCCCCTTTTTCTTACCTCATTTGCATATTTTTGACACTGACATGTTAATTCGAACAACATCACATCTCAACCCCTGGGTCTACCTCCCGGCTGTACACCAAATACTGTGATGGTAGCTTGGGAGATTTTGCATGTGATGGACATACATACATACATACATACAGTACCGTACATACATACAGACAGACATTCAGACGCCATTGACTCACCAAGCTCTTTTTGGTATTTATATACATACCAAAAAGTCGAAGCCTTAAAACCTTACACAAATCTTACCCCAGATATACACAAGAAACTGTTCCTAAGGCTGTCTTTTGCCCAGTTAGGTAATGTTTTCGTTGCTTTTATAAAGTCAGTGTGCATTGTATGATAGTGAAAATGTAAGTGCGACTCTACAGTATGTGGAGGAGAAACAGTCAAGAAAAATTGCAACAAACTACATGTAGCTTGGTTATTGAACATCTTTTTCTAAGTGGTGGGGATTTAGACAAACAGTTATGACTGTGATGTCTTTGCTAGGTGACAATGTGCCGCATTTTTTTGTGTTTGAATCTGGCTGAGAATTTACTGAAGCCATGCAATTGGACTAGTGATTTGTTAGAATGGTTTTGCATACCAACAAGTCGCTATGGTATGCACAGTCACCAATTTAAGGTGGTACATGTGTGGTATGTGCCTCAGGGACAGATACTTAGCCTCTCGAAGTATAACAGTATATATTTGGTCTACCACTTGTGGAGGCGTGTTGTTTGAAGCTCATTGAGCAAATAAACTTTTCACAAGTTTATCTTACTGAAAATTGAAAATTAACTTTTTCTCTGTACAGGTAAGACAGGGATAGCAACCATTCGAAGTGTCAGGAAATATTAGGTTTTTGGTGGATCTACCAGTGGTACCAAATTCTGTATGGTGAACCCTGATATTTGTTCTTGATTTTGAAAGGGAATTGTTTAAAAGTTCCCTTCTGGAAAGTTTGAGCAAAAAGTTTTAAGTTTTTCAATTTCGAGGCGTATGTACTTCCTTGATGAATTCTATGTTATTGACAGTAGAACTAATAAAATTGTCCAGAAATTCCTTATTATTCAATGATCATAATAAATACCCCCGGTAGTTCTTTTAAAATAAAATACAGTATCTCTTACATATACTGTCGAAATTGAATGGCACACAAACTTTCTTTACTCAAATTTATTGGACATTCTGGTACACAGTCACAGATGCACATACCCATAAATGCATGATGAGGCTGGAACCCCAGGTTGCTCGATAATACAATCCTTTCTCCACCTTTTCACAAATCTTAACTCATTTTCAATTGTATACTGAATTTAAAAAGTTTCTATCTACACAAAAGACGATTTATTGCTTGTTTATAAACTGCCACTCAATGTCCAATAAATGAACTGCTATTAGCGAATACATGTGGGAGTATCATCTTTTTGTACTCTTGTTGGCAGACTCCTGGCTTTGTGATGATGCTGGTGATACATCACTAATTGCTGACTCTCTTCCACTTGGTTACAACATCATCAGTGCTCCTCACATTTGACACAGAGGGCTGTGAACTCTAATCTTTAAATCATGCCTGTCTGTGTCACAACTTCCAGTCATTGACTCAATTACATGTAAAGCTATGGAAACTATGGAGGAGCAGGTAAAGATTGTCACACATATATTGGTCAAATGATTTCACCATGGCTAATTTCATTGATGACCTTATGAATTTTTTATCTTCTGATCTCACTCCCAACTTATCCTTTGTCATCACTGGTGACCTAAATATTCATGTTGATGATCAAAATTGCAAAAATGCCGGAAAATTTCCTGACATTAACAGCTATAAACTTAAAATAGTGCATGGTTGTCCTAATGTCCCATGATGTATTATATATTATTGCCTGAATACATGGGTTTATGTGCCTGAGAGCAGGTGACAATTTGCCTGACGCCAAGAGGGCAAATTGTCTCCTGCTGCGAGGGAACATAAACCCATGTATTCAGGCAATAATATTTTTATCACGTGCCTCTTCATAGTTAATGCTATATGACATTCAGTTACATGCAGGGCATTTTCAAACAATTTTACCATCATCGACCAGCATCAAATAGATTTTCACGAAAATCAAATAGAAATGCGCGCATGACTATTTTACATCTAGCATTAAAGCGTCTACCGGTACTTCGACGTCGAAAACGTTGAAGGTCATCACTGGACCGGGTAACCATGGAAAGTCGATCAGTACATCATTCACTGGTCCATTAACTCCCTGACTCCCTGGATGTTCCTATTCAAATGAATGCACTGATTTGCACTCAAATCGAGGCATGTAATAAGTACATGTATTGACTTGATTTTGATGTTTATCTCTGAAATTGATTATATGCAAAATTCTTAAAACACATTTCATGTGCATCGATTGTCACAACAGCAATGTCAAAGTGTTACAGTCAAATAACACTGTATGTACTAAGTACTGTAACATGCTACAGTTGTACTACAACTGTGGAATTACGAGGCACCGTAAGTCAAATGTACGCAAACAAAATTGTGAAAAATTGTACTTTGCAACTTCATATTGTTGGCTTATACATGTAGCATAAATCATATAGCTGCAGTAGTTGACCTCTGCATACAGCCATTACGGTCATCAGGCGGAGGTTACTAAGTTGGTTGAACACTGTGATGTCAGACTTTGATTTATGCTAATAAGTAAACAGCATTTTACTCCGGCTTTACTCCGATTCCCGAATGTTGCCATGAACAGGGGCCAAGTTTGAGAAATGGTATTTTCATCTTTGCACTTAGCAATAGTTTCACAAGGCAACAATTAAGAAGGGCTGACCAAGGCAGATTTGATGGCCAGCTTATTCACCATTAATAATGCAGGGGAGATACAGCGATTTAAATTGTAGGAGCAAGTAAAATATACAGTTTTCAAAGCCATGTAGAGAGGACTGGCGGTGTAAAACTGGCCACCTTCCCCTTTTATATACTCCTAGTACCGGTAATTGGATGCCCTGAAGGCCGGCCGCCTATGTCATAGTCACACAACTCATACACATACAGCGTGTTTATTGAGTGCTGCTCCTCAGAAAGGAAGCTAACTTAGTTTTATTGATATCAATAATTACGAAAGTGATGTCATATTATTAGACTATGAATGTCTAATTTACCTATGCCTGAGTCTAACAATTACAGCCCATGGAACCCTTTTCAAGGGTCAAACTGGGTACAAAAGGCAGTGAATCGCACAATAACGCTTTCTGGAGAGAACACTGCCAATGACTAAGAAATGTCAGGTATGTAAAGGCCCAAAATCAATAAAGTGAGCATCGAACAGAGCACAGAAAATCACAAAGTGAGCATCAAACTGAGCGTTGAAAATGACAAGTGAGCGTGGATTGTGCATGGAAAATGACAAAGTGAGTGTCAAATCTCCCCTCCCCTACTGTCTATGGTCAAAGTGAGCATTGAAAACCGCAACTGGGTGCGGTGTTGAAAATGTGAAAATGAGAATCAGACCGGGTGTGGAAAATGATAAACTGAGCCTTGAGTATGACAAATTAGGCGTCGTAATGACAAACTGAGCATCAAAGTGAGTATGGATGCCGAAATGTATTGAGCATAGGATTTCAAAGTATGCAAGGACAGAATGCAGGGCGATGGTTAACCCTTTGCACCCTGACCCCCTGGTACTCTATGACGTCATCGGACATTTATGTCCGAGCCGGGTTCAAAGGGTTAATATGATGTAGCAAGTACTGTAGAATACGTTTGGGAGGCAGCAAATGACATAGAGATTTTTTAAGAAACTGTTGACAAGATTTTTTAAAATATTTATATGTGTATTCTATTTTCATGAACTTCCTTTTTAGAAACGTGGCTCTCGTGCCCGTCGTTCCCAAACCATGGGAGCCACACGTGTCGTGTATGATGGCCTTTGACTATGTCCTGTGATGTCACCAACCTTTAAGGCATTGCATAATACCAGGGCATATATTTCGTACACTGATATGATTTACACCAGATATTCACAAAGTGATGATTACTCAGATGCATTTTGTAGATTACGATAATTTTACAAACAACAAATTGCTAATACTTTGGAATACGTGAGGTTCTCATGAATGTACGTCCATGGGGTATGCCAGTATATGAAATTTGCTAGTGTATTAGGACAACACCATGGATGACAGCAAGAGGCCTAGCCAACAACAAGCCAGCAAATAATCAATGAATAAAATTGTTACGTAAAAAGGAACTCCTGAAAGAGGTTTTCAAATTTGTTTCACTTCATTAGTTTGTTTGAGATAACAGAAGTATAGTATTTGATTTCTATCTAAGTTAGATACTGTATATTGAAGGTTCGAAACGTTCTTTTGGAATAATGTTTCGACATAACATACAAGGAATATATCATTTTTATTAAATAAAGGAAGATTTCATAATGTGAAATTTATTACCACCTCCACCACATAAGCGTTATACAATATGAGTTTGAATTTTCAACGAACTCACTTTTACCGTGCGACAAATTGATAATTAATTCCAAGAAACATCTGGCCATGACCTTTAAATTTAGCAAGTGGAAATCAAACATTTTTGCAAGATAGAGTTTGCAAGTGTTCCGTCCTGAGCATCTGAGCTGGCACATGAAGTAGGCGGGAAGTTAAAACTGTACTTTTACATGCAGAAAAATGGCTGAGAAAATAGTCCTAACAAGTAATCATCATACAGGCATTCATTACAGCATTCATCAACATGCGTGAAGTACAAATTGTAACAGCATGGAAACCATGAAGTTGTAATGATTCGACATCGAACATTGGAGGAATTGGTTAAAGTTACGATCATCTTTCAATCACAGCTAAAAAGGTAGCTATGTAGGCTTACTTTTCACGACATATACATGAACAGGATGGATGTGTTACTCTGACAATCTTTCTTCTATCTGGTAGGAAAAATAGCTTCTTTACAAAAATGGGAATTGTGTAATATCAGCAAATTTGTCACAACATCGAATACATGTACAAATGCGCTAGCTGCGAACATGTTTTTAAAATCTGAAATGAGAAGATATTCATTCAGTACATCCATACATAAAAGGAGAGCTAAAATGTAATTTTTTAGAGTCAAATTAACTGTCGTAACTTATGTGATACTTTATTTGGCATTATTACACTGAAGTTAACTTTTTTGGACCTGCAAGCCAATGTGTCACATTGAATGCAAAATCAATACGATGCAAGCTTTTGCCGATATGACCCGTCAACATTGATAGTGTGACAGGTAATTTAGAACGACCGATTTCATCAAGTTGACAAAGGTGCCCTGAAGTTAGGCTGACCAAAATAATTATTACTGAATATACATCTCCAATTTATTGCAGGAATTGTTCATTGACAACAGCTTATGTTTGTTATAAGCAATAAGGAACATTTGCCCTATAGTCCTAATAGGCCGACTGGGACTCAGTCAACAGCGTTGTTGACAAAACTTACACTCAAGCAATGGCGACAAAGATCTAAAATATTTGATCTCCCTGATCATACATGTAAATGGTAGAGGCAATGAAAAGGAATCACATATGCAAAAGTGCTACAGTGTGCAAGTTCTCTGGCTACATGGTGAAAATAGCCAGGAGTGACAAGATCTGACAAAGGTGATCGTATGGACCTCATCCTGTCGTTGGAGGCACCCTCGCGCTCAATCCAGGGATGCTCAGTTTTATGCTCACTTTGCTGCCCTCTACAAAATGCTTGATCGAGCACTCTGACGCCCAGTTTAATGCTCACTTTGCCATTTTCCGTAAAGTTCTTGATCGAGCACTTTGATGCTCACTTTATCAGATGCTTGACCCTTACATACCTCGAAATGTTCACCATTCTCAATTATGAAGGCAGTAGGAAACTATATGAATCACTCATTGCTTTCTTGGTAGCAGAAAACTTCATTGTCAAAGATCTTAATCATTTGTGCTGGTATCAATAAGAATTCATACCTGTAAGCACTTTTCTAATTCTGTTGTAAAAGAAGACCTCAGTTCATCACATTCATCTCTATCGTCATTATCATCATTATCATCACAAGAGCCACTGCTGTCCTCTTCACTGTCATCTTCATCTGGAGATAAAACTGCTGGCTGATAAACTGCCCATGATATACTTTGGCGATGTCTCAGAACTTTTGTGGCAACAGTGTTCCAACATTTGCAGACACTGCAACAAACATGAATGAGTTAGCAGCTATAAACACAGTCCTGAGGGGAAGCACATGAGTGTATAAATTTGAAATAAAACTTTTTAAGTACAGACTTTGGCCATGTAAACATTGAAATAAAATGGACCTAGCGGACCATTTCCTGAGACACACTGACAAATTTGTTCATGTCTTGGTGATTTGCTCTTACTTCTAGTTGGTAAAAATCACTAATAATAATCATCAATTGTACTAGTTTCAAAAGATTATATCTGTCGAAAATATCAATACTTGAAGTTAATTTTCCTATTTTGTTATACATGTAAGTGCCTTAAGCACATGGCATAAAGGAGTGTTTATGAATTTTTATTCCAGGAAAGGGTACCCAAAAAGGAAGGTTAACCTATAGACTAAGCTGGACACTCAGTGGAATTTGAGTTAAATATTTATAAGAACAATTTACCACAAAATGAATATATTTGTATGAACGTAGCGTAAATGACACCTGACTCACATTTGATTTGATGTTACAGGACACGGTGAGTGTACTTAACCAAGTTTACCCCTGGGAACATGTTTAATTTTCAAAAACCAATCAGATACGTGATTTCAGAGAGAATATTTTTGATGAAAAATGGGAAAAATTGCCCCCAAAATACAAATATGAAACCTTCACCACAATTTGAAGACACTCAACTAAGGTTGCCTCTAGGCACATGCATTGTTGTAAAGATATTTTTTAACAAACAACAAGAAAGAACAATAAAAAAAAATTATTGTTCATCTCATTCTGACATGGCAATATGTATAAGAACATATGTAGGGATTTACAAACCAAATTTCAAATCAATACTGTACAGAAGACTATTTCTGTAATTTTTTTCCGTCAACAATTAGGAAATAACTTTACCAAAACACAAAATTGAAGATATTTCTCTGAAAATTTAAAATTAGCAACCTGGCTGCTGAAAATGCTCCTTTGTGTCATGTAGAGAATAACTTTATGTGACACATGTGTTGCTGAAGAAGGAAATCTTTGATAGCCCACTGCAGGTCAGCCTGATCAAAATCAAAAATAGCTGCAAAAATACATACGGTAATTGAGGATTTTTATACCATAAGTTGAACATATCTAGGGGCGTGGTGCCCTCTTGTAAAGTCCGAGTGCCCCCTTGCCAGAAATGAAAAAGATTTATTTTTTTGAAAAATAAAACAATAAAATGTGCGGGGAAAAAAAGTTGACAGTGATTTACAAGCAAAATGCAAACGTGAGTGTCAATCCTGCAGGCTGCACATGTAATTCTCATCGATCTTGCAAATCTCGCGAGTTTGTGTTGTCTTCGAGATCGTAAGCACAGGCTGTAATATTAGCCACGGTCCCTCTATAGGGACCGTGCATTAGGTATTGGTAACCAACTTAGCTGAGTAAAAATGCCAAGGAGCTTGAGGGTAACCAAGGACAGCAGAGTACACTGAAGATTTTACGGGAAGTTAGAATTTCGCTTGTGTATTCCTTCTCAAAGCAAAACAACCTATTTTTTGGCTCGGCCGGACGTGTACGTGTATCAGGCTGAGAACACGGTACTAAGCTTAAGCGTTAATGGTGATAATTTTGACATCAATGCATACATGTAATTGTATGTCTGTCGCTATGTTTTCGTTTTAAAAAAATGTAATCTTCATTGAAATCAGTGAACTGGAATAAAAGTTATGACACACTGTCTCAGATTTCTTTTCCTTTCAGTTTTTTATAAGAAAAAAATCTGAAAAAATACTCCCCAAGCGCTACCAAATAACACCATTTTAATCTCTGTTTTTCAAAAGCTTCAACAGCAGGAGGGGGGACAATTTGCATTTAATCGCAAGTTATCATGATCGTGTCGATAAGGTGCTTTTTCTTGCTTACCGACATGATCACCGTGTCGATAGCCAGAACGCATCGACCGTAGCCCTGCGTGCAGGTCTTCGTGTTCCCGGCGTTATACGGCCTCTGGCCGTATAACGCCGGGAACACACAGACCTGTATACAGGGCTAGCATCAACCAATGCTTACACGATTCCTGGGGCGCGATAATGTATGAGACGATTGACACCTGTGACCTCTGGCAAAACCTGTGGCAACGCACAGAAGTGGTGCTTAGGGACTGGTCAGTTTCTTCGGCCTGGGGGGGGCCCCGGTGATTATTTTTTGCCGACGTCAAAAAGTGGCTGACCCCCCTATCCCAAATTTAAAAACAGGGTGACCCCCCCTATTCCAAATTTCGAAAAATATTTTACATACATTTATATTTTAACAGTCATTCTGTGTTTTAAAGAAATTGTTGACATGTCAGTTGTAAGATAGGAATTTCATAGTGTCAATCTTAAAGTTTGAATACAGTACATTTTGAATGAGCTGTGAATGTATTTCACACTTTCTATGCTTAACCAGATGTCCTCAACTGTTGTACAGAAATGGATGTCAGTCATTAATATCAAAGAGGAAAAAGCAGTAATTCAAAAATTTTGATGAGTGTTAAGACTTGCCAGCCATCAAATTAAATCTCCTGAGGAGCCATAGAGAGGCATTTTAGCCAATTCTGATGTGTGGCACTGTCTGAGATGACCTTTTCTTGTAACATTGAAATCATAAAAGTACAGCTAATGATGTCAAAAACTGCCTTTTTAAACTGTTATTTTGGTCATAAAAGAGCATCATTCTATAGAAAACCTGAGACACAAATGAAAACAGTTGCATCAATGAGAACGAAAGATATCTTGTCATTTTTCTATCTCTAAAATAAGTCACTGTATCAAATATATATTGTGAAATATTTGTGCATGTTGCTTTCTCATACTGAATTCTCATAGAGAGAACAGAAAAGTATCAGGAATTTGTCTTGCTTATCATATGAAGTGCAGATTTTATAACGGTACACTTTCACTTAGCAAACATCAAGATATCTCTGGCATATATCTCTGATTTATTAAAGTATGGCGCCCGAAGGACGTGGAGAAAAATATAAAACATCCTGATATCTCTGATATATATGTCTTGTATATTAAAGTCATGCACAGGAAGGGCGTGCTGAAAAATGACTGATATATTAAAGTAATGCACTCGAAGAGCATGCTGAAAAATATTGAACATACAGATATCTCTGATATATGTATGCCTGATATGTTAAAGTTGGGTGAGCTGAAAAATATGTCTGATTATTAAAGTTACGCGCCCGAAGGGCGCGCCAAAAAAATGCAACTGAATGATGAACTTTGAGGCTGACACGATGCATTTTAGGCAATGATGAGCCTGTGTCGAAATTCAAAAACACACTGACCCCCCTATTGGGCATTTCAAAAACATTGTGACCCCCCCTATCACCAAAGTCAAAACACAGGGTGACCCCCCCCCCCTGAATCCACCGCCCCCCCCCAGGCCGAAGAAACTGACCAGTCCCTTAACACTTGCACACATTATGTCCATTTCTTATGGTATTATTGAGTTTTCTGGCTTGCTTTGAACATCTGTTGATTTTTATATCAAAAACTAAAATATTGAAATAATGTTGGACCATGGAACTTGGAACTTGAAGTGAGAAAAAAAGGATCGACCAAACTACACCGGTTCGGTATACGACTTACAAAAGGTTATCTACGTAACAATCCTTACCGTGCGCAAGTGTTCAGCATCTTTGCTGGTAGGAACGACATAAAATTTTCCACGACTTCGTGCATATGCGTGAGAATCCAGGATGCTCGGTCTGATGTTACTTCGCAGGTAGCGCTGGCGTCCATCGCGGCGTCCAAATACTTCTACTTCCTGTGTACAGGGGGAGTACGCGCGTCAGAGAGTCCTGTCACCTGGATGCAAAATGTGTCACGAACGTAAAGTTGGCGTCATCCTCATCCTCACGACGCCAGCTACTCATATCAGCTTCAGCGTCACATCCGAAGCTTCGAAGATTGCCGAAGTTACGCTACCCGATGACTGATAAATAATAAAAGTCGCCCATAACTTAAGAAAATAACAGCTCCATTCTTTCTCAGCTTTCTTTTGAATCGTAAAACTGGTTCGCAGGTTTATATTTTATCGTTAGAATATCTCATACAGACTAGTTTTTTGGAAATGTTCGTAATTTTCAGTCAATGGGTCCGTGGATGTGTTTGTTGGTATCCTCTCAACTCTTGCATTAGGATTTTCCCAAAATAATGCAAAACACGTATACATGGTCCGAAATGTGTAAAAATCGCCACCATGAGAGGCGATATGAAAGCCCTAATTATTCAGAAGGCATATAAAACAATTAACTTGTAAAACTATGACCACGCCACACTCCAAATCGGATCTTACGCCGGTGAAGTTGACGCTGCAGCGTCATCCTCATCCTCATTTTCGCGTGACCCCGGCATGATCAGGACGAGGGTAAATGTGACGCCAACTGTACGCTCGTGCTAAAAGTAATTTTGGCTGCATGCATAAAATCATTGGACATCGAAGGATCGAAATATATGTGTTTTTACCACAAACGGAACCTACTGTCAGTTGCTGGTTTCCAAATCTTTAAGCACTAGTAGTGCATCGGTGCACCGGACACGCGTGGCCAAAGTGTGCATGTCAACAACATGGCGGCTGAATTAGAAAATCCCGGTACACTAAACATCGGTGCCGACGGCGACAGTGTGTGTGAGATGGCAGAGAACGGAGAAAAGGGATCCCTTTCACTAGATTGTGATGGTTTGGAATGCAAGTCGAACACCGAGAAAGAAAGCAAGGAAAACTATGATAATCCCCCTCCAAACACCCTGAAACCTCACGGACGTTTTCATGTTGAATTCGTGAGCGAAAACCCATCGGACGCGCCGTTCGGGGTAAACTCAACTGTCACAACCTCGAAATCACCCGAAAGTGACGGTACACCTGTTTCACAAAAAACCCCAACTTCTCCACGAACATGGAACGGAGAAGATTCTATGCAGATGAGGACTTTTGGACACAACACACACGAGGCTGTCCCAAGTTTAAGTTTCTACCGGAACGTTTTCTCGACTGGTGCAGGTGAAGGTCCAAGATGTCGACCGACCTTGCAAGAACTACATGAAGAACAAGTAAGTGGAATATACTCATGTTATGTAAACATGTAATGAATGATTTCTTTTGACGAAATGTGAAAGGATTTAATTGGCCACTTTGAAGGTCCAGAATAAACTTTTCACATTTTCTCACTTCACATGATCAAACATTGATTTATTTGTTGCCGTGTACACATACGTGAGATTAATATATTGGCATAAAATGAAATACATAGCAAAAGAATTACAAGATTGAAAAACTTCGCAAGAGAGAGATGAAAAAAAGCCGTCTCTAAATTACATGTTATATAGCTTTCATCAGCTCATTAAAGAACTTTGCAGTAATAATATCTAATATGCACAAAGAAATCACCGGAACAAGACACTGTGTATTTGAAGTAGGACAAAATGTTTCAGCTGAGCCTGAATATCAAAAATAGAATTACAGTAAGTATCTCTTAAACCTTGTGCAGGTGAATTTTGACAAGTCATAACACAATGAAATTCATCTCCAATGTCTCTTTTGCACAAAGTACAAAATCTAAGTTGTTTGAAGAATATTCTTATAACAACCGACTTCAACTGGAAAAATATGATTTGAAATTCTTGGTTTTGTTAATGCTATTGTATCAAAATGATTTTGAACAAGAGACAGATACTTCTCATATTTGAAAAAGTTTTAATCTTACAATAAATTTATATTTAGTTTCTCTTTACTTTCTATGGCTTTCTTCCAGACATCAACAAACTTTGCTTTCAAGGAATATTTCACTGTGCCAATAACTGTAGACAATTTACAATTCTTCACTCTCATGAAGTGTGAACAATTACAGAATACAAAGACAGATTTAATAAAGTCTAAAAATGTAGATGACCCTTCTCATGCAATTTGTTTTCAAGTTCAAATGCTACAGCAAGGAAACTATTGCTTTTAAGGCTTTCAAAACGACCTCAATATTTAATCACATCAACAATACTACATACATGTAGCAGAAGTGGGAGACGCCCAAGTTCCCCCTAAACAAGCATGGATGCGTGCGCTTTTATTGACACCAAGAATGTGCTAGTATGCCTTCATCTGAACAATCTCAAATTCACAATTAGAGGTTTCAGAAAGTATTCACTAAATCTTTTTAGTCCCCACGGACACTGTCCGGGGGGGACTTATAGGTTTGGTCATGTCCGTGCGTGCGTGCGTCCGTTCACGCAGATATCTCAGAGACGCCTAGAGCGATTTCATTAAAACTTGATACAAGGATTATCACCTATGCCATACATGATATGTTTTGTTTTACAATCCGATCCAATATGGCCGTCTGGCAGCCATTTTGTTTCCTGTATTTGATGTCGGTGCGTATGTTCACGCAAATTTCTCATTGATGCTAGGAGTGATTCCATTCAAACTTGGTACATAGATTACATAGATTACTCAAAATGATATATATATGCACAATGATTTCTTTTTTGATCTGGTCTAAAATGGCTGCGTGGCGGCCATTTTGTTTCCTACATTTGATGATTGTGCGTTCGTTCACGTAAACTTCTCAGCGATGCCGGGCGCGATTGCTTTGAAAGTTGGTACCTATATTAGTCCCTATCACATATATATGCACGCCAATTTTTGTAATGATTCGATCATAAATGGCTGTGTGACGGCCGTTTTCTTTCCTGTATTTGATATCCCTCCACAGGGTCCCCAGGTATGATCCACAGGCGTTCCAGGATGAAATTAATATTAACCCTTTTCCTGCCAAGTCGGTGAAAATCCGCTTGAAATTCGGTGTAGCTAGAATCTGAGCAGCCACGGCCGTTATCCTGCCAAGGCGGTGGAAATCGGGCTACTTTTTGGTACCCCCTTTCCTGCCTAGTCGACGGAACTACGTGTAGCAAACCCTTGCTCGCGCTAGGGGTCGTTCGAGGACAGGTTTTGGGCGAGGAACGGCGTTTGCTCTCGAAATGGGTTCACAGAGAGTCCAACGACAGGGAAAGGTGCGGAAGCTACCCAGCCAGTCCCCCACCCCGGTGGGGGACTGGTTTTTTTTTGGGGGACGAGTAGCGTACTTGGCAGGTTAGCACGTGACGTATTCTAGCGGAGTTTGGGGTAACTTGGCTCTGAGGCACTACATAGATTGCGGCCGAAATTGACCGACTCGGCAACGCTAATCTGTAAGGCAACCGCCTAAGACCGCCTCAGCTGGCGGTGCAATTTTTGCCAATGGTGCGAGACGAAAATCACGGACTTGGTCCTGATTGACGGGAAGTGCGGACGGATTTGACGGACTCGGCTTTCTCGAAGGCAACCGCCTAAGACCGCCTCAGCTGGCGGTGCAATTTTTGCCAATGGTGCGAGACGAAAATCACGGACTTGGTCCTGATTGACGGGAAGTGCGGACGGATTTGACGGACTCGGCTTGATTAGTCCCTGACATGGAACTGATCCGAACGGACTTGAGCGACATTTGTGAAGGGTAACCACCGCTTTTAACCGACTGTTACCTTCTCGAAAAGACTACCCACTCAGATGTCGGACGTTGTCGGCTGCACTTGGCTCTAGACGTTCAAGCCGTGCAACGAAACACACCGCCTCAGCCTTGCCATTCAGGAACATGGCCTCAAAATTTGATACCATTGTTCACCGACTTGGCGGCTGCGGTTAGGTGCGTGAACCGTTGTTCACCGACTTGTTACGCCTATGTTGTCCCTGTGAAGTTCGGCTAACGGCCGAGTCTAACGGGAGTTGGCAGACCTGTGTTTGGTTTATACCGTAGTATGACCGACTCAGGTAGAGGTACCTGTCGGTATATTCCGAGTTTTACGCACTCGGGCGTCAATGACGGGTCGTCATCACCGCTGATGACGTAGACGTGCTGGCCACGTTATTTGAAGGAGCCATGTTTGCCCAACGGACGAGGCCGAGACAGCCGTTGACAATTTTGGCATCCTTCATCTTTGACCGCCTTAGTTGGGTAAGCCGCTCGGCAGGCGACGGTTATGACCTAAACAAGCCGCTGAAGCACTGTTCGTTGCCGTACAAGAACGAGACGGCCAGTCCATTACTGCTTAATGGGCAATCTGTCGGGTTGGCTTGTCACCGACTTGGATGACAATACGCCCTGCGCAGGCGTACTTAGAAGGGACATGAGGTTAAAGATACGGGTTTCCCACCCGTACTAAACATGGGCTTGGGGCAACGTCCTTGGGTGGCAGGTGCGCATGCACGTACCCAGCTGGACGGAATGTCAAGTTGAGATGCTAATGACATTGACTATGTTATGCTAAGTGCTCGATTGATTTGCATCGCAAATGAGTATTATTAGCATATCAAATGGTGCGGACAGGCAATTTACATGACGGGTAGGAATGTCAGCGCCGGTTGGTGGACTGATTGCCGTAGGTCCATTATAATAACAGGTGGATGCATATATTAACACCCCTGCGTCCAATCATGTCCAGGGCTTTGTTTCCCTGTGGCTTTAAAAGGGAGGGACCTGCTAGTCTGTCGACACTGTTCCAGACATGAGCTTGACGGACCGCAAAAGTTTTCTGAAGGCGAGCAGACGACTGAAGCTCAAAGATGCAGAGTCTCCGGGCGGTAGTGGTAGCGATCGTTGTGATGTCCCTAGTAAAGTTCTAAGAAGTCGGGCAAGAAACGCTCCCGTAAGGCGAAGCCATCTCCGGCTGAAAAACCCAGTGGTAAGCGTAAACGTAAGACCGATCGTTCTGCCGATGAGGATGATGACGGGTCACCGGTTGCCAGTGGTTCTCACCCGGCTGCTCCGGGAGAGACTACTTCACCTGCAGAGACTACATCTGCTCTTGTGGGAGATACTTCACCTGCACAGACTACGTCTGCTGCTGCTAGTGAGACAGTGAGTAATGAGACGGCTGATGCCATTGGTTCTCCCCCGGCTGCTCCGGGAGAGACACCACCTGTGTCTACTATGAGCCCTCATCCTGCGTCAGGAGAGGTTCCTGTGCCCAGTGCGAAAGAGCTTGAGTCCTCGTCATCAGCAGAGGCTGCCGAGCCCGCTCCTGCCATAGTTTCGTGTGCTGCGATGTCCCCGCCGAAAAAGATAGTGCGGAGGGTTCGTTATCAGGATAGCCCACCTGATTTTGAGCCAGATATGATCCTTGATGCCGCTACGGGCGAGTTCAGGCCCAGACGCCCAGACGACGGTGATATCACCGCTGAGTCCGACTCGGAGGTTGACGAGGATGCGGCAGAGGACGATGACTTTTATGACAGGCAGTACGTAGGTGAGGCAAGCTCTGACGACGATGATGACGCTGCTGCTGTGTTGGCGGAGGACGACACACCTCCTGTCTGGCGTATGTCGGAGACTACCGATGCTAATATTTGAAGAGACCGATTTTGACCATGAGAGAGGACCGACTTTCACCTTGCCCAGCCACGCCCGTGAGCTCGATTACTTTTTAAGTTTATTCCAGCTACACTGATCAGATTGGCCAAGGACGAGACTAATAAATACGCCAAATTCCACCAGCGACATATCGCTAGGAAAATAGATAAATACTGGCGTAACGCTGACTACCGAGAGGTGCAGGCGTTCATTGGCGTCTTAGTCTGTATGGGTATCGACCGTAAATCATCAGTGGAGGATTATTGGTCTAGCGATCCCTTTCTGAGAAACCAGGGTATTTCTACTGTGATTACCCGCAGTCGCTTTCAGCAGCTTATGCGATACTTTCATCTGGCAGACCCAGAGAACGATCCACGTCGTGATCCTGATGAGGCACGCCGCCGACGTCGGTGTCAGGAGGATCCCCTGTATAAAATCAATCCATGGATGGAGCCCATAGTTGACCGGTGCGTAAATAATTATAAGATGGGTAGAGAGATCTCCATCGACGAGGGCATGGTGCGATTTAAGGGCCGTTCTAAATTTAAGCAGAGATTACCGCATAAGCCTGATCGAGACGGTTTCAAGATATGGCAGCTGTGCGACTCCACCACTGCATACATAGCTAACTTTGCACCGTACCTAGGTGTGAAATATCGGGATCGGACTGATGGGAGACGGCAGGAGCGAGGTGTGGTGAAAAGAATTACGATGGAGCTGGTCCAGCCATTCTGTGGATATAATCACAGCCTATTCTGTGATAGCCTGTTTAGCACGGTCGTTACTGCTAGAGAGCTGATGGAGACCGGGATCTACATGGTCGGGAGTTTCAACGCCGTAATCGTCGCACCATGCCCCCTCAATTAATCCGCCGGGTAAGAGGAAGCGCCTTCCTCTGTCTGTTGGGGATATGAAAGCCACGACCAGAACGGACTCTCGTCTTAACATCACTGCTTATCAGGATAGTAACGCTCAGGTGCTGATCTTGAATACGGTCTATCCACCCTTGGAGTGCGTGCCAGTGGGGGAGGGAGACGAGCGGCGACAAGTGCCTCTGTCGCTGTATAATTATCGCCGGTACATGGGAGGCGTCGACCGAGCCAACCAGAAGCGCAAGTACTTTCACACTGGGCGCAAGAACCACAGATGGTGGACATATCTGGCATGTTACCTGATTGATGTTGCCCTGGTAAATGCATATATATGCTTCAAGCATGTACACCCTGATAGTAAGCTGACCCATAAGATGTTTCATCTGCGTGTCGGGAAACAACTCATTGGCGGTTATTGTGGGCGATCGCAGCCCAGTGTGAGAGAGGTCGAGGCCACTGTTTCTCTTGCCTCGTACATCAATCCACAAAATCAGCCGATGCACGTTGTCAGCCGTTTGGAGGGGCGGCAGAAATGCTGTAAAGTATGTAGCAGAGAGGGTAAGACCACTGCGAGCGGAACGACTGTCTGAGACGTCCAAAGGATGTAGTCTGTGCGGGGTTCATCTTCACGAGGGCGAGTGTTTTGCGGCTTTTCATCATCGCATGATGCTACGAGGTAAGAGGAGCATTGGCGTGCAGACCTCTACTCACACAGCCCCGACGACACCCATCAGCAAGAGAACCCGACGTAAATAACGGACAGGGGACAGCTTCGCCTAACAGTGGCTTGACTGTATTCTGAACACGGACCATGATCACATTTGAGCACGGTTGTGCCGTTTGTTTGTGCTTTACGATCCCGCTGATTGTAAATTGAAACACGGATTATTTTGTACAATCCCCCGATTGTAATCTTTGTAACACGGACCATGCACTCGGACGTCGAGAACAGACTCTGAGATTTATTATTCGGCATAATGTAAATTATTCCTGAATAAAATACTATCTATGGATCGCATATTTTCGTTTTGTTTTGTTTTGTTTAGACGGATTATTTGTACAATTCCCCTATTATAATTTTGAAACACGGATCTGCCACCCCGATTGTAATTTTTGAAACACGGACCATGCACTCGGACGTCGAGACAGACTCCGAGATTTATTGTTCGGCATAATGTAAATTATTCCCGAATAAAATACTATCTATGGATCGCATATTTTCGTTTGTTTTGTTTTTACCCCCACTTTCGTTTTTGGCAGATCCGTAAGGACGCTATAGTAATGGATGAACGTGCGTTGTATCACGTGGGAGGGGCACAGCCCAACGGAGGCTGTGCTCGTGCGACGTAGACGTTGTACCAACCATCTGTCGTTGGGGTTAGTGCATAGAGCAGTTGCACTGTCCAGAGCTAAGGTGGTACAAAACTGCACCTTAGTAACAACTGCACAACTAACGTGTTAGGAAACGGTAACACTAACGAGCTAAGTGTTCACTGAACTGGCCAAACTACGTACACGCCTTCCTTCAATGGCGGAACTATGTCGTTGACACTACGTCAAAGCAGACTGCAATGTGCGATTCTTCCAAGTCGTTCAAGGTACGTGGCCAAGTGACACAACCCAGGGGAAACAGGACAGGTTTGAGGGTGCTCCCGCACCCATAGCACTAACCCCTGGGTCTTCTACTAACCCACGAGAGAGGTGACGTTTCCCCGGTGTGGCCGTGCGTGCCGGCGAACGAGCTTTACTTCCGCGAAAGTAAGCTAGAAAAGGGCATAAAAGTGCACGTCCCCCGGGGCAAACAACGCCCGTGACCTCGTCATTTTCTGGACACAACCTCATCAGCGGTTGCCCCTCTATACGGGCATGCAAAAATTTTTGAAGTCTAACACGTATATGGTCGGTAATCGTACCCCGAAAATGCGGTATTTTCCCGCCAAATGCCTGGCAGGAAAGCGTGCAGGAGAGCCTATCTTCTGTAGACACGGAAAAGGGGGCCGGTTTTGACCGACTTGGCAGGATAACGGACAGGGGCGCTCGGCAGGAAAAGGGTTAATGCTGTGTCCATGCATAGGGGCTCATGAATGCAGATATCTGAGATATTCCTGTGCCAATTCTTTTTAAACTTGGTACAAGGATACTACACTATGGCATACATATGCAGGTCTATATATATTATTGTGGCATGCATAATTAGTTCTAATTTGCATAATTCGAGATTAGAGCGCTGTTTCTGGTACAACTGTGTCAAATTTGATGAAACTTTGTGCAGATGTTTTTAGTCCCCACGGACACCATCCAGGGGGACTTATGGATTTGGTCATGTCTGTGCGTCCGTCCGTGCATCCGTCCGTCCGTTCACGCAGATATCTCAGAGATGCCTGGAGCGATTTCATTCAAGGATTACTTCATATATCATACAGATGCATGTCAATTTGTTTTGTGATACAATCCAATATGGCTGCCAGGCGGCCATTTTATTACGATTTTTTCATGTACAGAGCCATAACTCTCGAAGGCATATCTCAACCGATTTTATTCAAACTTGGCACAAGGACATTGACCTATGTCATACACATGCACATTGATTTGCTTTGTGATACAATCCAATATGGCCGCCATGTGGCCATTGTATTACGTTTATTCATGTACGATCCAATATGGCTGCTGTGCGGCCATTTTGTTATGATTTTTTCATGTACAAAGCCATAACTCAGACATGTATCAAGCGAATTTATTCAAAGTTGGTACAAGGAGATTGACCAATGTCATACATATGCACATTAATTTGTTTTGTGATACGATCCAATGTGGCCATTTTATTACAATTTTTTCATGTCCTGAACTACAACTCAGACATGTATCAAGCGAATTTATTCAAAAGTATTTTTATTACCAACCTAATGAAGAGGACTCTGAGGACCTGTAATCAAAGTACCCATTAACAAGTGGGGACTGTGTCATCAACGATGACTTGTTGAACTTACTTTTCTAAATAAGTAATCCCCCAAACCTCTGATCCATACAAAAACACTGGTTTGACTAGAGAGTCAAAAAGATGCAGTTGTACCACCACTAGTGTCCCATTGTGAGAGATATTAAAGGTTTTCATAAAAGCAAATAAAGAATGCAGTGCTTTGTTTTTGAGTTTGTTTGTGTACTATTTATTGTCTGTTCTGTACTGTTTTGTGTCTATGTTTACAACTATTGTGTTACGAATTCGGACCTAGTGTTATTGGACTATTACATGTATGTAGGTAATGCCATCATGCCCTCTATTGTGATACAGTAAATTGACCACTGAAAGCAACGATCCTTTGATTTTATTTTAATGTTTATACTGCAAATCTTTGATTTTAATGCCTTCTGCCTTCAGTTTGTGAGACCTTGTAATCAGTATGTCAGTATTTGTCATTTTGGACTACCCTTTGGTACACTGAACCTCAGTTGGTACTCTCAATCTTTCAACTGAATTCCAGGTAGAATCATGGGCACTCTGTTGTTCTGAATTGATAGTCTGAATAAACTAAGCAGCTTATATATAAATACAAACTTTGATGATAATTGTGTAAGAAATTTATGACACAGGGCCGTTCAGATTGAAATGCCGGACTTAGCTACAAAACCAGATCAAGGTCGGACGTGTCTACGGGAACGTCACAAGCGACCACATCGACCGTATTCTTTCAATGCTAAACGCCGCGGCGGAACAGCGCACGCATACGCGTACTATACGTACGCTAGCGCGACCTGCGCTGTGTCGTTTCACATTATGATATACACATACACTAGGGTGTGCAAATCATTTCTGGATGATATTATTTACCGATGAAGTGAGTCGAATTCCGTCGCGAAAACGACATATGAAATTTGAAATGGCATCGTAGCACACTTCAAGTTATGAAAATGACAGACATGTAGAAGATATTCGAAATATGACCGAGAATAAATGCATCGCTAATCCTGACTATGTGTGTTACAAATTGCCGTTATCCGGTAGCAACTTTGGATATTCGAACGTCGCAAAATACGCTAATATAGCAAATACCGTTCTGTGGTTTAATCATGCGCAGAAGAAAGGACATATTTTTTCATTTCTCTTCGTAGTAAAAATCTTCCAATATAATATTCCGAAGAAATATTTAAGTTTTTTTTTCAGTTTTAGTGAAAGCCTTTCAATAGAACCCGACAGATTTTTTTCAAATGTGCATTTCTTTTTTCTCTGTCTGTTTCGGTCGTACTGAACGTGAACAAGCCTGGCAGGTCAAGGGTTATATTTTCACATTTTTTTCTTTGTTTTCATTCTATATTTTACTTTCAATCGTCAGTGAGCTACATTGCAAAAATGAAAAAATTATTTACGTTTTGCGGACGTTTTAGAGGGTAATAGTATCTGTCCCCCCTTTTTTGTAACGCACATCGTCAGGTTCCATGTTCATATGAGCATACCCTTGTATATATATACATTTCTGTGGCCGGGACAGTGCAGCAGACGACAGTTCAGAGGCGCTCGCGTGCATAGCTGTCGTCGCGTGCACGTTCCATTCCAGCCACCGCGCTCATGTACACGGCAGTCATAGCAACGTACGGTACATCGTCACTCTCCGCCGCACTTCGAATACGCGCTTCATAATACGCGCTGGTAAGAAGTCTGCCGTGCATGCCGCGGTGCAGAATGACCGGGTGTGAGAGAAAGAATAATCAGCTGGGTGAAACAGCGGAATGCGACTGTTTCTTTTTATTAATAATAATAACAATACCTCATTTTTGTTGAGGCTTTTATTTTTTTTTAATCATGATGTAAGTTCTCTAGCGGCAAACGGAAACTAAAATACGCTCATACACCATCATTTAAGAACAACAGAATGCCCGTGGTAGAATGTGCCAGATATTCAGACTCTCTTGGCCTACCACGTGGGGGTTCCTTTTGAAACTGGTGGCCTAAATAAAAATTTTGACTGAATTTTTTTTGTGTGAAAGTCAAAAATTTAATTTTGGCCATAGAATTACACAGGGATAGTGACCATGGCATTCTGAATTTCCAGTGTCAAGAAATA
Organism: Ptychodera flava; assembly: GCF_041260155.1. Taxonomy (NCBI): domain Eukaryota; kingdom Metazoa; phylum Hemichordata; class Enteropneusta; family Ptychoderidae; genus Ptychodera; species Ptychodera flava. Next base: position 35,791,990 of record NC_091948.1, read on the forward strand.
TTTGGATAATCTTTCTCTATTACCATATTTTGCAAGGTGACCCCTGACTTTATTCTTGATTTCAAAAGGGAATGGTGTAAAGTTCTTATTCTGAAAGCCACAGCAACTATTTTAAGTCTTTCAATTTAAAGGCACGTACTTTCGTTATCACTTTCAACCTATTTTTTTTCACTGAACTTAATGGGTACTCTCAACCTTTTTCCACTGAACTTAATGGTACTACTCTCAACCTACTTTTTTCACTGAACTTAATGGGTACTCTCAACCTTTTTCTTAACTGAGCTGAATGGGTACTTTCAACTTTCATTCTCTAAACTTATTAGGTAATATGCACATGTATTCTCAATCTTTATTTCACCGAATTTAAAATGAGAACTCTCAACCAGTTTTTAGTACTTTGTGCCCTGTGGGCACAAGGTACTAATGTGATGGCGCGGCCCAATACGGCCAACTTAGTGGGCCGTATGCTGTGGACGCAGGTATCTCAGAAACGCTTCAGTAACTTTTTCTGAAATTTGGTCTGGTGGTCACTTGGGCATGTATCTCAAACGGCCTTTTTTCTTTTTTTGATTGAATCATTTTAAAGTCACTTTTTTAGCTTTTTTCTGAAAACCACTATTTTCACTTTTTCCTCAAAACCACTGATTTGATTATTGTGATGTTTGGCATGGGTGTTCGTATAGTTGAAATACCGTCAGAAATGTTCAAAATTTGGTGATACATGCCTTACATTATTTTTAAACAATATTTTTATCCATTTTATTTTATATTTACTTGATTTTGCCTCACTTTCGCTAAAGCTACCGTCTGCGCATGCGCACAACTGTAGGACAAAATCTGAGTTGAAGAATCGAAACGGACGCCATCTTGTTTCTCAGTATGGGCACATTTTTTACATTGTGAACGTTTCACTGTGTATTTCAACATGTTCTATAGTTATGAAGTTGACAGTGATGCACTTTTGCAGCTGTCGTGTATTTTTTGGTACGAAAGGCGCCTTTGATCGACTGAAGAATGATGGCCTCCGTAGGCGATAAACACCGGTACTTGCAGGCATATCAGTTCTACTGAGGAAGTAATCCACTGGCCGGTATAGGTCAGGGGCTCACTTAGGGGAGAACCACTTGATTTCTTGGGGGGGGGGGGTATGGAGGATTTCGAGGAAAAAAAATTGTCACCAGGGAAAATAAAAGACAGAAATTAAGCCTGTAATGGCTTGAGAAAAAAATATTCTCATAACAGACAGAAATAAAAAAGGAATTGTCACAATGCTGTTGAAATGAGCAAAATTTTGGAAACTTCATTCTCATGTATTCTTTGCTGGCATGCTGCCAAAGGCACGCAAATGTTTTTACCACAAGTAATTCTTATGTGTTTTTTTTCCAGCACTTATGATATAAGCATTCACTACTGTACACCTCGGTGCACTTGATGTTTTCCTTCCCTTTCTGACCCAAGAAATCATGTTTCAGGATTTCTGTTGCAATATCTCAATGGTATAGGCAATATCTAGATGGGACTATTTGACCTACATGTATCTAAATCGTGAAAATTTAAAACACAAGATAGGAGTCAATAAACTAGTGTTAAAACCAATACATTATTCTCTCAATATAAATATGATAGAAAGATTACAAGTTGACAATGAAAATTTAGGAACAACAAATATAATTAAATACAATGTGTGAGCCTTGTTTCTCTGACCACAAAAGATAACATCTCCCCTGAGAACTGAAAAGGAATTGACTGTTTTAAAGAAAAGCAGGTATAGTACTGATCACAGTTGATTTGCCAAAAAAGTGTTCTATAATTTAAAGTTGTATATATAATAGACTTTCCATTTTGTTTGTCATTTGTTGGAATGTAAAATGAATAAATATAAACATCCTGTGATATGTGAAACACTGGCTTAAATTTGAAAAATTGCACTGCTACTCCATTTGAAAAAAAAAATTGATGCAGGTCTGACTGTAGAAATAAAAAAATGCTGTCTCTCTAACAAAAAAAAGTTCCCATACCCACTTCCTGCATACCCCCCCCCCCCGAAATCAAATGGGTCTCCCCTTAATATGCGCATGCGCACATAACAAGTTATGTTTCTCGGTCAGTTGCGAATTTTGACGTTTTAAAGGTTTTAGCGTATATTTGATTGGTGTCACGTATTTTTTGGCACGAACCGCTCCTTCGATAGACTGAAGAATGATGGCCTCCGTACTCCCCAGTACCGGCGAATCCATTGCTTTTAATAGCGAGGCAATCCCACCGGCGGCCCGTACTAATAGCTGGGTGAGAGCGAGGGAATGCTCTGTCCTTCTACCTCCGGCCTCCATGTCATAACAAACTAGCGTCTTTTTATGTTGATATACTGTCCTTTCGACACAGCGATAACTTTTAGTTTTCTGTTGCTTATTTTGGGTAATTTCGACAGTTGTGCATTGATTTTGACATCATCTTTTACTTAATAACCGTCGATGTCGGCAACTCTCTCACTAGCCCTGCGTACGATGCTGTGTGTTAGGAACGCACACAGGGAATGCACTGTGTACACTGCGTACGTACGCAGGGCTAGCGAGAGAGTTGCCGACATCGACGGTTATTTACGAAAAGTGAATAAAAGACTGGCATTTTTGGAAGCAATTGAGCAGCTGAGGCGGGCAGGGATACGACTTGGGCCCAAGAACGCTGAATTTCGGCAGTAATTTGGCTTTTTACGTCAAGTCCCAAAATGGATTTGAAGTCACCGACCCCTACGTACGGGTCTTTGCAGGGCTGTGGTGAGCGGGGCGAATAGCTGTAGCGGAACACACAGCATCGTACGCAGGGCTAAATCCGACATGGTAATTTGGCATGATCATCAGATCATACATGATCTGAGATTGCAGTTTAGCAAGGTCACGATAACTAATGTTGTTTGTTTCACTGTCGTTTAATACCTATATTTCCACTAAAAGACCATTAGAATTTCCTCCTGGCTACTTTGAAATCGTGCACTGGCACTGGCATGCATGTAGTTGTCAACATCACTATGCTTTAATGTACAGTAGACTCTCATACTATGAATATATCGACTGTCACTGCATGTGTGCAAATCACTCCATATCATATCAAAAAATGTAGTATTGCGACGTTTGAGCTGCCAGAAGCCAGAATTTACAGTTTACGAGAAAGTTATCTTACATGTAAAACTCAGTTCTACTGTGAACAAAATGCAAGCTATGTTGTATAACTATCGTGAATAGCATAATATTTTGTACCTATCACCGTGTCAGAAAATCAGAAGGAAACAACCAGTCAGACAAACTGTGGTCAGGATGATACTGTCCAATTTTAATATTTGTCTCTCGGCACACACCAGATACTCATGACTGTAAAGCAACATTTCCATATAATTGTATATTCAGTTTTTATATTTAGTTTGCTTTTCACCATATTGTATGTCCTTCCCTGCACTACATAATTCAAAATTAAATATTGTTTTTGGCCTATACATACTTGAGGGGTAAGCTTATTTAGTCTCATACATTAAAGATGCACTGTTGACCTACAGAGTCCAAACTTTTTATCATTGTATTGTAGATAGGTGTACACTCCAAATACTAAGTACAAGTGTGGTGAGTGTAACAAGCAAATGTTTTTTAGTCAATGGTTCATATCAAGGTTGTTGATACTTAGAATCCACACTTGAGCGGTAACCAACCAGTTCAAATAACTTTCATTTATGTCAAAACAATTTGACTTTTTGCCAAATTTCACATTTATGGCAATTAATAAACAGTAAGGAGGTACAAAGGACGTCGGTGCCCCCGGGCCCCATGTTATCACTGTCAAGTTTTGTCCCATTTATGCCTGGCTTTCCTAATGTCGTAAAAGACATTATTTGACTGTGCATTCAGGTTGCTTTACGAGTCCCCATGAACACCATCAAGGGGGACTTAAAAGGTTTGGTCATGTCCGTGCGTGCATCCTCCTTCCGTTCACACAGATATCTCAGAGATGCCTTTAGCAATTTCATTCGAAATTAGTACAAGGATTACTCCTTATGTCATACAAATACACTTCAATTTGTTTTGTGATCTGATCCAATATGGCTGTGTGACGGCTTTTTTATTGAAAACCCAGGGACTATATCATTGACAATGACTTTTTTGAAAAAGAGCGTTGTTTCTAGAGGGACTGCCCTAAATTTCTTCAAACGTTGTAATGATGTTTCTACAGAGCTCAAATAGCACACGATGAGATACATCAGTATGGCATAAATCAATTGCTAATTTGCATATTTCATAGATGAAATCTGTCAAATTGATGAAACGTGGTACAGATGTTGATCTTCCAGTAGTTCTGTGGCACGCAAAGATATGTACCGGTACATATGTCAATTAAGTGCTGATTTGCATATTTAATGAATTTTCCTAATTAGGCTGATATGGCAAGAAATGGTTCATCAAATTTCATGAAACTTGGTATAACATTGAATAAAGACATTATGCAGCATCATGTTCATTAATATTTAGTTTACATATGCAATGAACTTTCCTAATTGGAAGGATATGTCCAGAAACAATCCATCAAATTTGATGAAACTTTGTACAGATGTACACAATGTTATAATACAATACGTCGGTTTCGAGTTACCATAAGACCATGCGGTAATTCAAGGATTTTAAGCTTTCGCCACTAGGGGCGCTCTTCCTTTGACCGGAAGTGAGGGCTACTTTCTAGACTCCGGTCTGCTTATATTGTGATAACACAGACTCCTTATCCATAACGTAAGTTTAGTCTACTTTCACCCGCTCTGTTGTCACCGTAAGCATTGGACTATGCCAAAATTTTACTGCAAAGCTGGCAAACTCAACAAATACGTATGGATGTATGGCGTGACCTTCCACCGTTTCCCCAATCGATGTTAAGAAAGAGAAACGCCTGAGATCGACATGGATGATCAGTGTTTGATCTAGGACTTCAAAAATAGGGGCCATCGTGGGCCCACTCCCTTGAAAAAAAGGGGCCATTGGCAAAAAAGGGGGGGGGGGGCCATGCTGGGCCCCTTGCAATTTTTAAAGAGGGCCCTTGTTGATCCCAACCAGCGGATAAAAAGTGGTCCCCCAGAATTATTGATCAAATTAAAATTGCAATTAATTGTTTTTAAAAGGCTTATAATGGACAGATTGGGTTGCCAGGCAACATTTGCAAAGACAGATTCCACTGTGTTAAAGGAATTGACAAAAAGGTGCAGTAGCTGTAACTTAATATTTTTCTTTCTGTGTGTCATCCAACAACGGCAGTTTTCTATTGAGCTTGAAGTTATTTCACTAGCATTCAGTTTATCAACTACGTTTTAGTTATTCACGTTTTAGTTGTAAAGTAAACCCTTATTGTTCACAACTTAATTTAGATTCAATTGTCAACAATATCACTGCTAGAAATAGAGTGGATATACAGACTTTGTTGACAAACTTGATTTTTTAAGAATTACAAAAACCATTTTGATACTCAGAATAAAAACACTGAAAACAGCCTATTAAAAGTGACAGCTACTGTCCCTTTAATCAAATAATATGAAGTTACTGCAGTGACTGGCAGTTCACCCGCAAGAAGGATCTCTACAAAAAGACAGACGTACAGGTGAGTCAACATTTAATAACACACTTTATTCGTTTTTTACCTTCTCGTGTCTATTTATAGACAGAGAAGGTATTAGAGTTGAAAACCAATATGCTGCTGTCAAGAACTTCCGTCTGTCAAGACTTCCGTCTGTCAAGATCCGTTGACGTCATGCCATCGTGATGGGTCATATCATAAACTGGTGGGGGTGTTCGTGGCTCTGGTTGAGGTGTGGGAGAACGATTTTGAGCTGTGACAAAAATCAAAAGGGACTTAGCGGCATAGCCACAGTGTTAAGCCTTTCTCCAAGGTTTCTTAGTTGACTACAATCTATTACAGACTACTGAGCTTACGTTAGGGGTACTCACTTTGTGTTTGCTCACTCTGTGAGCGCTAGTGTTTGGTACTGAGTCGCGTGGATATCCCCTCATGGCCTCACGTGATCTGGGCCTGTTGCATAATCTGCAGAGATGATCATATGCTTCCGAGTCTGAAAACTGTCATTGTGTAAGCCTGTCGGCATTTTCCTTGCATTTTTTCTCATTTAATTTTGCAAAATATCGGCGAGTACCTCAATATTTCAAGATAACCCTTTCTTCCCAATCGTTTCCTTGAGTTTCAGAGTCATATGAACGAAAATGAGTGAAAGTTTTAGACAGGAAAATCGGACGTCGGCCATGTTCAATGTTTACAGTACAATCAGAAGTTTACATGGAGGAATTAACCAACAAACACAGGAGTGTTCATGATGCCCGCCCTCTAGAGGCAGACCCTCCTATATGAAGTACCACATTTGATGCTTGTGGAAAGCTTGACCACACAATGGAGCATTAAACTTTTAGAAAATGACAAACTGAATAAGAAGGTATTCAGAAAATGTCAAATACTGAGGAAAATGCGCAAATATTCAAAATAAACAGGTTAACTGATTGGTCAGCTATAAAAAACAATGAAAATGTTTATGATCAAAAGTTTTTGAGATGCGCACATTTTAACAAATACAGAAATTATTAACATTATAAATATAAGACCAAACTATTTTTTCAGGGATGGGACAGGTTGGAAATGAGGGGTGAGAGACAAAGGCACTCCTATTGCTGCATGTGGATGCAGCCACACCATTTCATTTACAGCATACTTATTCACTGTGTTGTGTTCAAGTTCCATATTGTACTGACTGTCATACAAGGATAACATAAGCAAATCAAATCAAATTAGAAAAGGATCAATGCTGTTGTGTGGATTTTGCTGAACATGGCTGATATTTCGCCCTATATATTTGGTATCCAGCAAAGGCATATTTTGATGTCAAGTCAAAATTAACACTACATTGCTGACAATATATTTTACCGTTTCTGCATGAATTTTTCTTTTTTAAATTATAGTATATTAGTACTTCAAACAGATTAACAGTTATCGTGATGTCACCCCATAATTTTACATCACAAAGACTGTAATTCTGCCAATTTTTTTTGTTTTTCAGTCATTTTATAAATTTTGCACTGCACAAGATGATTGAACAAATTGCAATGTTTGAATTTGTAAACTCAAAGAATAAAAATCCTTTGGTCACAAATTAAATTATTTTTTGAAAAGAAATTTACTCTTAAACACTTTTAGCATATATTCTTTACACGGTCATGTATTTCAAGGAAAATATGCCTATTAAAAACTGTAATTTCTTCACTTTCAATTTTTTTTCAATACTATGACAATTATCAGCCATGAGGTTATACAAACACAAGACCAGATAAGCGTTTTTCATCATTTCCACAGGACTCTTTGGAAAATCCATTAAAAACAGTTAAAAGTGACTGGAAATGATCACTTGGTATACATTTAATTTACAGATACCAGGTTGTGTATTTCATATGCACTCAGGTCAGTAGGGAAGTGCGTCATTACTATTTTGGACTGTTAATTCTTATTTCTGAATTGTTTAACTTTTTTCCACATTGAACTATCTTTAGACAGTTTATACTGTAGATTAGAATTTTTTTGATTGATGTATTTAATCATCTTTTGGGTTCTTTGGGTCCATATCCCACCTCATGCCCCTACATCATCAACTATTTACCAACAACTCCATGCCAACAACCAATTACCTGACCTGGCCACACATTAGAGAAGGTACAGCGTCATTGACGGTATTTTTTTCAAATTTTGACCATTTTCTCAACTCAATACTGATGATTATGCATATGTTTTATTGCAGACATGTACCATCAGCTACCATTCATCATGTCCATAGTACAACCAGTGCCATTGTGACAGCCACTTCACCTGAGAGAAGAAAATATGATTTTTTTATTGAGTTGTAAACACTGAAATGCCAAATCTGATTTTAATAAAAATTTGACCCTAACATGTACCATTTCTGAATCAATTTTAAGTAAAGAGTAAAGGAATAAAATAAAAAGAGCGGGTAAATAAATTTAAAAAATAAACTATTAAAAATGTTAAATACTAGATTTTGGTATCCAGAGAAATAATAAACTTAGATTTAGATTTGAGAGTGTGTCCTTTATCTAATATTTCTTCAAAATTTCAAGTTTAGAGTAAAGTACTAAAATAAAATTTGGGGGTTCACGTAAATAAGTTGAAAAAAATAAATTATCAAACCTGTAAAATACTAGATTTACATATACTAGAGAATTCTCTAGTATTAATTAAACTGAGACAAAAACACTCACTCTCTTCTCTATTTGTTTGATGACAGAAATATGAAATATCTAAAACCGTTTTTGTACGACTGGAAATCCCGCGTGGCTACCACGCTGGTATGCTAATCACTGCCAAACGAATAAATAAACAAGCGACTTGTCCCCGGAAACTCGCAGCCAGTTTACAAACATAACCATTCCCTACCACTCGGATATTTTGATCACCCCAAGAAATGTCAGAAATTAGCGTCCACGACACCATGCACTGAATACCAGTCCCGGCCACTCCATCATGTAAAGTAGTTATACCGTATAAGCATTCCTTGCTATTTGATCATAACGTACTAGTCTAAGCTTACATATGGTATGCCTTACATATCGAAGTCAACGGTAAAATTCCCAAAATTGTATTCACCTGCGGGGCGCGGTTGTGTTGCGAACCCGTAGCATCAGTCTGCGTGCCAGTTTCTGACACTTCCATCGATGTACCTCCTTCATTGTCGGGCGTGGGTGCACAGTGAGGAGACAACCCGACGGCTTTACAGATATAGCCACAGCATAGTAATCATCATACCGCTGGCATCATACCGCTGGCATAGCTACGCATGGCCTTCTCTGCACACGTCCCGTCAAAGACGTCATCCCAACTTACGTCATTGTCGCAAAATGTCATGATTGAATATATACCACGTTACGGTAAATCCCCGTGTTGTCGTAGAGCATGGGCGTAAAACATGGTGGCCTGGCAGAAACAAACTACCAGGAGCCGGTCTTGGAATATTGCGCCCGAAATGCGGCCATGGCCTGTGAAAATAGCGCCATAGCTGATTTTTTTTCGCAAAATGCGCAATGGCGCACTCTAGATCAAACACTGGATGATACGACGTGAACTTAGCTTAGTACCCAACAGTTTCCACATGTTTGTGATCTATTCTGCTCTCGGACTATGCACCCCATAGACGTGTGTACATTCCCTACATATGCCTGAGAAAAGAAAGTCAGGAAACCAAATGGCTATTTCCTTTAGGGATTATGCCACCATGTCATCTTCGATGTTGATTTTTAATGTGAAAAGTAGTAGTCCATGGGCTGGAGGGGCCCACCGTGCACCCCCCCTACATCCCTACTACTTGGGTATTTTTTTGTTCTTTAGGACCTGCTGAACAAGAAAAAAGATGTTAACATTGGATATTTTGGGATGCACTACCTATCTGGGCTGGTTTTTGATTTGCATGTACCGCAAAAAATGGCGAAAAATGGGTAGGGGTAGGGGGTACTATATCCTCCCCTACATTGAGTAAACTAGCATGAAATAGCACAAACCATACATTTTTGGAAAGCTGAGATTCTGCTCTTTATGAGAAACACCAACTTTAGCAAAATTAATTTGTGTACATAGAATAGGACGACTTTAAAATGAATTTTTTTGACAATTTTGAAATTTTTTACCCAAATTACCATGTAACAATTGTGATTTACTTGTTATTAAGCAAAATTTTGACAGCTTTTTGTGTTTGAATTATTTATTACCACATATTAAACAAGAAAAAAAGTGTTAACATTAGATATTTAACTATACACTACTTCTCTTGAGTCAATTTTGAATTGTGTGTATCTGTATGGGGTGTGCAAAAGCTAGGGGTAGGGGTACAACATTCTTTCCTTGATGAAGTAAACTGGCTTGAAATGCCATATACCTTATAGTTTTAGAAAGCTTAGATACTGGTCTTTCTAAAATGCATAAAGTTTTAGTGAAAAAATATGACGTCATAGAATTGGATAACTTTAAATCGATTTTTTCTGGTAATTCAGTATTTTTAAATGGAAGAAAATACGATAACTATTGTTTCTTCCTTATGAAGCAAATCAAACACATTTATGGATGTTATTTACTAATTGCAATGTGCTGAAGAAGAAAATAAATGTCAAAATTAGGTATTTACCATGCATTATTGTCTCTAGTCACTAAAATAGCAAGTTTTGCTACATTGGTATATCGTGAATGGGCATTTCATTGTTATGCAATGAACTAATGCACAGCCTTAAAAAGAAGACTCAAAAACGTGCACACATAGTCATATTGCCATTTTCTCCTTCAAGTAAATAGATTATTGACGACTGTCTATTGTTATAATTTAATTTTTAAATATTTTGCTATAAAATAATTTTGTTAAGGCGTATTTGGAAAATTGTCTATGCCTCCTTGTCTTACTTTATATACAGCAAGCATTACTAACAATCTATTAGGCCGAGGCAAGAGGGGGCGTCAGGAGGCATAGACAATTTTTTGCGGTACATGCAAATCAAAAACCAGCCCAGATAGGTAGTGCATCCCAAAATATCCAATGTTAACATCTTTTTTCTTGTTCAGCAGGTCCTAAAGAACAAAAAAATACCCAAGTAGTAGGGATGTGGGGGGGGGGGGGGTGCACGGTGGGCCCCTCCAGCCCACGGACTATAGCAAGTCATCTATCATGTAACCGACGATCGTTCCCCATCATTCTCAAAATTCATACCTGGTACTAAATTTGCTTCAAAAGCGCACATTTCGTGTGATTTTCTGCCGAATTCGACGTACACATTGCCAAAACATAAGCGTGAGCGACATTATTCGACATTATTCGAAGGCGATAATTCTTCAAGATCAACCAATACACAAAACAACAACAGCCTCGATGTCGGCGTCTCGCTAACGCATGTAAAACGGGAACTTGCCTCGCTACTCGAAGAGCAAGATCACTAAAATGCATTAAAATAAATTTTCACAAACACAAACTGAGGAAAGAATCTGCACTGTGACTGATGAGAAACCACACTCGGGTTTCAAAACGCAAGCATCAAAGGGTACCAGGTCACTCTATCAACTTTGTCACACCATAGGCCCGGCATAACCACAGGGGCTCATAAGTGGCTATTTAAGTCAATATTACAGCGTTTTTCTTTCTTTTTCAATGTTACAAATAAACCAGCTGAACAATACTTGTGTAGCTGTCTTTTGTGTAGCTTGTATTGACATGTACCGGTATAGTGCGCCCTCAAGGGGGAATGTGATCATATTTAAATACGACCTTTAGTTCCGTGACCTCTGGCCAATTCCTCTGGCCATGCCTACTGGCCATGCGTACAGACGTCGCTGTGTTTACTGTACTAATATTAGTACAGTAAGCATAGCGAGGGCAGGGCAGGAAGTAGGCATGGCTAGAGCCTAGAGGTCATGGAACTAAAGGTCACATTTACGAGGACGCACTATACATGCCTATACACGCTACACAAAAGACAGCTACACAAGTGTTGTGCTCTTCAGCTGGCTTATTTGTAACATTGAAAAAGAAAGAAAAACGCTGTAATATTGACTTAAATAGCCACTTATGAGGTCCTGTGGCATAACAATGGATTTGTCGCTTTGGGTCAATCTTGACGGGTGCAGCTAGCTGGCAGGGTACGCTTATCCATTCGGGACACCTGGTATCACCACTATTTCGTGGTTCAAGATGACCCCAATGCTTTGTCATCCATATGTTCCTTGGACCTGGTAATTTTCATAGTTACCTTGAATGATAACGATTATTGGACCTGATTTGATGTCTTTTCCCCACACGAACAAAACATTACAGTACACACAAATCCAAACTTCCCTACAAATATCCGAAGGGAAACAAACATTTTTATTAACACAAACAATTAGATAAGAATGTAGGAACACATATTCGAAACGAATCAAACACAAACTCGACACACACACACAACCATTTTAGATAGTATGGTGGGGAGCCTCTTCGCATTTTTTACATAAGTTTCTAATCCAAGCTCAGTGGATTTCTCAGCAAGCTCTACCAACTCGGCCTTTTCATCTTTGGAAGGAGGAATCTTCCTTGCTTTTAAAAATTCTCGTAGCTCTTTCGTGTTCATTTTGCGGACGTCTTCACGCGTGATGTTGCGACTTCCCTCCATTACTGAAATTTTAGCCCCCACTTTTGAGAAATCTTGAGCGCCCCCATGCGACCGACGTTAAAATTTCGTGCATTTTCAGACAACTCAAAACCGACTTATTCATTGATACTTGGCGGTATTGTTTTTGAAATTTGGTACACATGATAATCTGTCAGTGTTATAAAAGAATGCAAAAATGTTTGGCAACACCCTGTTGATTAATTACTAATTAACTTATTTTATGACCGTTTGTAATTAGGGTGGCAGCCCACATTCTCCCACAGCTCATCTTTAATCACAGACCTACTTAATGAACATGACTCTATCCCTTCTAAGGACTTGTAATCAAAGTACCCATTAGAGGGACAAAGTCGTCCATTTTTTATGAATTTTGTTTGATACAAGACTCTATTTATATTGTTTGACATATTGAAAGATACTGAATGAATAGGTGACCATGCATATATTCCATCCCAGTTTTAGACACGATACCGCCGGTAGATAAAACCATCGCGAGAAAGCATTGTTGGTCATGACCAACATCTCGGCTCTTCACCGCTGTGAGTAGTGTGAGCATCCGCGTGTGGAAAAATACACACACACACACACTGACACGTCCCGCTTATAATTATATGGCTCCGGATCAAGAACGCAGTGTTCTGGATTCACCTAAGCTTACTATCGATGCTGTTTGCTAAAGTTACATTTTGACGGTCAGCTTTGCATGCAGACCTTGACCAATCTTGTTCTTCGATACACGGTTCTTTACTGCAAAAGAGCACATTTTTCAAAAGGTGATCGCCAGATTGAAGCAATATACTTTGGCAACTGACGCGTGCGTTGTGCACTACTGCATGCTGTTTATGTCCGGTCATGACTGCGTAAAATTACGCCTTAAGATACTGTAGACATACTTCTACTTTTTTCGTATCACATCTAAAAGAAACAATTGTGAGACTAAGAGCTTCATCCCCAGAAATCTGATTCACTCCCGGGAATAGGTTTCAACCCAGGCTCCATACAAAAATGTTCTACAGCTCAGAGTCTGCATGGCAGGGCTGTCTGTTACTGGCTATAGGCCTCCAGTAGTGATGCATGTCCAGTTGAATCAGTCTTGTGGTTTCACTGTACCGGACAAAATTGTGCAGATAAAGATAACCTTGCTTCAAGTCTATGGGCATATAGGGTCTAGGGATCAAAACTGAAGGACTGAACATCAGCAGATCGGCGAACTAATAGCAGGCTGTTTCGTAGTCATGGGACAAACGCCTTGCTTGACCAGCTACAGTAATTCAGCTGCCGAGGAAAGCCAGGCGACATGGATCAAGTCTAAGATAAAGGTTCAAACAATGTGTTCCTGTTCATGGCATGACTTTTACGGTATTCACAGCAATTAGTGATCAAGGCCGATTTCCTATAAGCAGATAAGCGGCTATTTGTTTTTGTTTAGCGGTCAGGCAAAGCACTATCAGTCAGTGCAGCAAACGCTGTAAAAACTGCCGTGCGATGCGAGTGACCGGAAGACAAGGGCAAGTGCTGCTATTTGAAGTCGCGGTCATTGCCAACCATGTACTCACCAGTGGTTCGAAATACAGTTCAACTGTAACAAATAATTACATGAGGCACAGAGAAATCCACCGTTCAATAACATTCGCACGGATTTTGTGTGTCAAGAGGTAACGAACGATCGATAGTACTCGGCGGTTCCACGATGTCACCGACGTTCATTCGCACCTCCGGGTGCGATGTTTCAGTGTTCGATCATCTGGATCATGCCGTGTTTGAACAAGCATGGAATGGCAGAAAAATGCCCTAGTAAGTAAAAGTCTACGAAGATGCAGGTTTATGATCAAGATTTGTTCATCATAAAATGCAAAGAAAATGTATGACTCTGTAACTGTTTCAATATCAGTATCACGAACACACGGTAGCAAACTTACATGGTTTTAGTTTTATCATAGAACAATTGGGTCTATGGTATTATTTCTGTTTCACAGTGCATGTCATTCGATAAATAGTTAAGCTTATGAGCAAAGTCCCTTTTACATGTAAGTTTCACTATTTCACAGTAGTTCATTTTGGTGTGTGTTCGTCGTTATCAATTGTACTGAAGATTGTATGAAGGTTACAGGCCGCTCACGCACTCTTCCAAACGATGATCTGAAGTAGTGTGCGCATTAATTTATTATGTGATGGGGTTCAACCATGGAAGTTAATTCAAATCGCCCGGACGCCCAGGCAAGCATTGAACAATGCTGTAATGAGCAAGAAGGCACTTTTATATATCCTTTAAGCCATCTATGGTCACTATTTGGGTCTAATATTGATTTGACTGAGGAATTTTGCTGTCGAAAAATTTGTAGAAAATGGGCGATTTTGTCCCTTTAATAAGTAGGGACTGTGTCATCAACGATGATTTGTTAATTTTTAGCTCCGCTGTCACCCACGCTGAGCTTATCAAATAGGTTGATTTTCCGTCGTCTTCCGTCCGTCCATCTTCGGTCAACAATTGCCTTCTCCTCTGAAACCACAAGTCCGATTGCTTTTGAAATTTTATATGTAGTTCACTTGGAGTGAACTCACTAAAAGTTTGTTCAAATCGTGGTAAAATTTGCATATTTCTATTTTTGGGGCATTCTTGCTGTTTTTGGTAAAAATATCTTTTTTTCTGCAAACGTTTGTCCTAGTGCTTTGAAATTTGATATGCAGTGTTTTTAGGGTGACTTCAGCAGATCTGTTCAAATCATGGTGAAATTTGCATATTTGTATTTTTAAGGCACTTTTTGTCGTTTTTGGTAAAAAAATTTTTAAAAATCTTCTTCTGCAAAACTACCAGTCAGATAGCTTTGATATTTGGTACATAGGTTCTTAGGGATGATCTATTTCAGATTTGTTCAAATTGTGCAGAAATATGCAAATCTGCATTTTTAAGGCAATTTTGTCAAAAAATGTGTTTCTCAAAAGGTACTGGTCTGATAGCTTTGAAATTTGGTGTGCAGGTTTCTATAGATGAACTGAGTAATATATATTGAGTTTCTAATGAAATCTGTAATTCTGTATTTTGGGGCAATTTTTGCCATTTTTGGTCAAACAATGCGTTTCCTAAAAAAGTACTCATCTGATAGCTTTGAAATTTGGTATACATGTTTCTACAGATGAACTAAATGACATTTATTGAAATTATGATGAAATCTGCAATTTTGAATATTTGGGGTAATTTTTGCCATTTTTAGTCCCCACGGACACCGTCCAGGGGGACTTATAGGTTTGGTCATGTCCGTGTGTGCGTGTGTCTGTGCGTGCGTCCGTGCGTGCATCCGTGCGTCCGTCCGTCCGTTCACGCAGATATCTCAGACATGCCTGGAGCGATTTCATTCAAACTTGGTACAAGGATTACTTCATATGTCATACAGATGCACGTCAATTTGTTTTGTGATACGATCCAATATGGCTGCCAGGCGGCCATTTTATTACGATTTTTTCATGTACAGAGCCATAACTCGGGCATGTTTCAACCGATTTTATTCAAAGTTGGTACAAGGACATTGACCTATGTCATAGATATGCACGTCAATTTGTTTTGTTATACGATCCAATATGGCCGCCAGGCGGCCATTTTGTTACGATTTTTTCATGTACAGAGCCATAACTCAGGCATATCTCAACTGATTTTATTCAAACTTGGTACAAGGACATTGACCTATGTCATACATATGCACGTCAATTTGTTTTGTGATATGATCAAATATGGCCGCCAGGCGGCCATTTTATTACGACTTTTTCATATACAGAGCCATTACTCACGCATGTTTCAACCGATTTTATTCAAAGTTGGTACAAGGACATTGACCAATGTCATGGCCTATGCACATCAATTTGTTTTATGATACGATCCAATATGGCCGCCTTGCGGCCATTTTGTTATGATTTTTTCATGAACAGAGCCATAACTCCAGCATATCTCAACCGATTTTATTCAAAGTTGGTACAAGGACATTGACCTATGTCATACACATGCACATTGATTTGTTTTGTGATACGATCCAATATGGCTGCCATGTGGCCATTTTATTATGTTTTTTTCATGTCCAGCACCATAACTCAGACATGTATCAAGCGAATTTTTTAAAAGTTGGTACAAGGAGATTGACCAATGTCATACATATGCATGTCAATTTGTTTTGTGATACAATCCAATATGGCCGCCGTGTGGCCATTTTATTACGATTTTTTCATGTCCTGAATGGTAACTCAGACATGTATCAAGCGAATTTATTCAAAAGTATTTTTATCACAGACCTAATGAAGAAGACTCTATCCTCTCTGAGGACCTGTAATCAAAGTACCCATTAACAAGTGGGGACTGTGTCATCAACGATGACTTGTTGGTCAAAAAATGTGTTTCTCAAAAAGTAGCTTTGAAATTTGGTATACGTGTTTCTAGTAGTTTTGGAAATACACATTTTTTCGATATACAGGTTTCTACAGATGAACTTAGTACCATATATTGAGTTTCTGATGATATCTGTAATTTTGTATTTTTGGGGCAATTTTTGCAATTTTTGGTCAAAAAATGTGTATTTCCAAAACTACTCATCTGATAGCTTTAAAATTTAATATGCAGGTTCCTACAGATCAACTTAATGATATTTATTGAAATTATGATGAAATCTGCAATTTTGAATTTTTGGTCAAAAAATGTGTAACTTAAAATGTACTGGTCTGATAGCTTTGAATTTCGATATGCAGGTTCCTACAGATGAACTAAATATGATATTTTGAAATTATGATGAAATCTGCAATTTTGAAGTTTTGGGGCAATTTTTGCCATTTTTGGTCAAAAAATGTGTTTCTCAAAAAACTGCTAGTCTGATAGCTTTGATATTTGGTGTACAGGTTCCATTAGATTATTTTAATATATGATTTATTGATATTATGGTGAAATCTGCAACTTTTATTTCTTGGGGCAATTTTTGCCATTTTTGGTGAGTAAATTTTATTCTCAAAAACTACTCGTCAGATAGCTTTGGTTGACATGTTCTTAGGGATGATCAATTGTGATATATTCAAATCATGATGAAATCTTCAATCTTGTATTTTTGCAGCTATTTAGCCACTTTTTTCTGACTACTGAAATAAGTTATTCTTTACAAACACAGCGGGGCTATATCGGCCATTAGGTCCCTTGTTTTGAAAAAGATAGATTTCTTTACTGCTTCATCATCAATAAGTTGACACAGAAAACAGTGTTAGATGTTTGATTTACATGTATGAGGGCAGGCATGTATTAAGAATGATTTTCTGGTGGACTTATGATATATCTATGGTGTGATCTTACATGTTTTAGTATACTTTTTTCATTTGCAGGATGTGACTGGACTCATATCTGAATACCAGAATTCTAAAGTCAGAGAAGAAAGTGAGATACAATCTCCATCGCCACAGTTAAAATTTGGTTGGATAAAAGGGGTTTTGGTATGTATAGGAAAGTGACTGAAACACATCTCACTTGTATTACAACTGTAAATTTAACGTGATAACAGTTGTGTTGAGTATATTTAAGCAATAAATAAAGCACACCCAGCCATGTTATACCACGAGATTTTGACCAGTTCATGACATATATGCACGCGCGATACCGAGTGCATATATGTCATCAGCTGGTCAAAATCTCGTGGTATACCATCGCTTGGTGTGATTTATTGCTATTATAGTACATTGAAATTCTGGCATAAAACGTCATAAAAGGATTTTTTGCTCAAGCCAAGAGCTCGCACATATGCCAGCCATGGTATTCCGAGAATATGCCGCGGTTCATTTCATGTCTCAACCAGTCAGATTGCTGTATTTGCTCCATCATTATATCACCTGTTCTTGTGTCAAATCAGCATGAGTGTCATTAGACATTAGACCAAGTTGAGTGCCTGATGCAGCACAAATGACATGGTTGAGCAATAAAACACACCCAGCGATGGTAAAGCACGAGATTTTGACCATTTCACAACATATATGGACGAGCGATAGCGAGTGCATATGTGAAGTGAACTGGTCAAAGTCGAGTGGTATACCGTCACTTGGTGTGATTTATTGCTATTATATCATAACAGTATATTGAAATTCTTGCGTGTAAAGTTGGAAACCAGTTTTTGCTCAAGCTGAGAGCTGGTGCGTATGCCAGCCGTTGTTTATCGCCAATATACCACAGTTCTTTTCATGTCTTGACCAATCAGATCACAGAATTTACGCCATCAATATACTTGTATGATATAAATGCTGATATGACGCAAGGAACAGGTTGATATTTGGTGACAACCGATTTATCATATACCCATGCTCAGAATTTTACTAATGATAGGAAAAACCTTATATTTTTAGGCTTAACTTTTATTCTACCATATTTGTGTAAACAGGCTTCATTCATAAACTATACGAAGAAGTCAACTACACGTGCATGACTGGCAGTGTAAACTGTCAGCTACCAGATTGAATGAATTGATAGAAATAAATTTGCTTGGTCCACCACTTTAGCAGTTCAATCCCTGCCAAGCTATGGAATACTGGCAGGAGGACAAGGCAACCAAATATAATCCTATATTGGGTGCATAGTAGAGATGCTATAGGCGACAGTGAAACTGATATTTTCCCAGCCTTGGTCAACACTGATGGTGATAAAATAACATGGAAGTTGCATCTTTTTAACTGACCATGGTATATCAGTGTTCGCGGTGACTTTTTTCTCCTCGCGTACGGCATACGCATTAGTCTGCTAAAATTGCGTAATGGCTGGATTTGAGTGCGTAATTTCACTTCCGCACTCGATTGATGAAAAAACTGACTGCAAAATACAATGTGCCGTTGAATAAACCTACACTACATATTCGGATTGTACGATGTAACATTATTTTAATGAAAACAGTTTAACGAACAACTTGAACAATGTTGAAACGTAACAGCGAAGGGTATAAATGCGACCGTCAAAACACATCGGGCAACCCAAAAGTTAGAGTTATGGCAGCTTATCCAGACGGTTTGTGGACGTTTCGGCACCAAGTCTTTTCGGCCCAAGACGTTTCGGCCTTCCAATATCAGGCCCCAAGTCGTTTCGGCACCGCAACCCAAGACGTTTCGGCACCGCTGAAGGCTACCTGTGGGAACTTGTGCTGGAGCGTAATGTTACAAATCAAAGTACTAAAAAGTATAGTGTCAACTAACATTCACGTACATGCTTTAATCTTTGTGAAAACATGGGAAGAGACCGTAAGAAGAAACTTCATATCATTTTCAAATCTGTGACACAAGTTTATCGATATCAATAGCCGCCGACACGGCAAAAGTTTGAAAGCGGTGACGAAACAGCACGGCAAAATTCACACAAAATGCACATAAAGTACTGGTCAGAACGCAAAGGTCACGCTTACGAATATGACGGATCAGTCAATTACTAAATAGTTTGAAAAAAAATCGAAATACAGATGCCGAAACGTCTTGGGTTGGGGCCGGAAATTGAGAGGCCGAAACGACTTGGGCCGAAACGACTTGGTGCCTGAACGACCAGTTACCATCCAGACACTTCTGCAGTGTTCAAAATTTATCGGGATTCCGACGAGCTCTACCGAAGAATCATTTTTTTCACGGACTCGTAGAGCAAAGTTGAAAGAAAACAGATTTGTCTGCTTCGACGCCATGCTGCATGTGTGCTTGATCAAAATTTGGGAACAGGGAGACGCGATGATCGTGCACGGTTGGCATTTATATAATTTGTCGCAACATTTCTGTCAATCACTCACTTTCAGAAACTATCGCTCGCCTGAAAATTAGCAACGTAATTCATAGGCACAGCTGACATGATAACGTGCCTAACGTGATAACGTGTGGACTACGATGCCGATTTTTCAGACAACGCCCAGAGAATCCGAAACTTTCCACACAAAATGAGTGATTGAAAGAAATGTGTTGCAACAAATTTCGTCTGATTGTCGCCTAAGCTCAGTCGTGGGGAGTGCTTTCGGTGTTATCCTTTGCGTATAGAAAACGCATAACGAAGAAAAAAATGCGTAGAGAGTCAATTTCAATGCGTAAATACGCACGATTTTTGCGTAAACGCAAACTCTGTATATGCACCACGGACCACCATTTAAAAAATTTAATTTCTAGCCCTTGTATGCATATTGATTTTTTTCTGTGACACAAATGGTGAAGAAAATGCACTGTGACTTCACATATTCTTTCGACTCTCGACACCTTGTATTGACTTACATTCTGTTACTTCTTGTCCAGGTAGGTAGATGCATCATAAAAAACGGGCTACATGTATGTCATTGACAATGACATGATGTACATGGAGTATGTAGTAGCTTTATGTATATACCAGTGTGTATGTATCTTTGCTAAATTTAATTTGTACCGTACATGCGGTGAATATCTTGGTTATTGAACCATTTCGTTTTTGAGATTGAGATGCAGTCAAGTGGTTATGTTTGCAGACTTGACACAGACTCTAGGGTCTTTGGTACATACATTGTATATATTGCAGGTTGCCAATTCAAATTCCACCGAAATGTTTCCAGCATCAATGAGATGGATCTTATGCCTGTGTTTGGTGTCATGAATGTTATTAAAGTAATTTCCATGATAAATCAGCCGATACATGTATGCCCTTCATAATAGCCAGTCTATAGAATGCCATTGCCAGTGATCTAATCAAATGAATAACATAATTCCTGTCAGATTCCTTTCACAGTCAAAATAGCAGTTGTATGGTCTTCATGAAAAATCAGTTCAAGTTGCCAGATACCACTTTAAGTTCAAAACAAAGATTAGATACTGAACTAAACTAGGTGGTAATGCGTTTTTCTGGACATAACACAGGATGTAATCTAAACACTGTATCCACTTGTTGGACAAAGAATCTGGTCAATCATGTCTTGAGAAAATTTTATCTTTATTGCTTAAAAGATGTATGTACTTGTACTGTACAGTGTACAATCCATTTCTGGATAATTGTTTCACACTCTCTTGTAGGTAAGATGTCTTCTAAACATTTGGGGAGTGATGCTGTTTTTGCGATTATCATGGGTAGTGGGACAAGCAGGGATAGGTAAGTGTAACCTAAAATTTATTGTTTGACTTTCAGTTTAATCAAATATCAGTTGTTTTAATTGTTTATTTGCTGACGATCTCAGAAATTATCAGAGTTTAGTATTGAGACGACCAGGACATTTCAACACTCTCTTGAAATTGACTAACCTTTTTCTCCCAAGTTGTATTTATTTCTATGGTTTGTGTATGGAGCCTGGTAGAAAGAGGATTCAAGTTCAGTCAAATTGCAGTTATTATTGGCGACTTGCAGCTGAAATCACAACACCTCAGACATATATGATTTGTTTTGGACTGTTCCATTATTTGAGTATTTTTCCCCACTTTTATCTCTTTGGAGATGGTGCAACAGTGTCTTTTATTATGACTATTGCTATCAGCAATAGTTTTATCAGACACATTTATCATCCAATACAAAGCTGTTATCTTGCCTACTTCATTTAGTGGGCTTGTACAAGGACTGGAACTAACATTTGCCTACAGACTTTGGATTTCACTGGCTTTTAAAACTCTATCAAATCAAACTTAAAGAGACATAAACTGCATACATTGATATGTTGAGGCCTTTACCTACAGGAAGCATTTAGTTGTAAATGGCTAGGGCTGGGCTTGAAAATAGGGGTGGGGGTGTTCTGTCAACTGAACTCGGAAAACTGCTGGGGGTCATGCTTTTTTCAGACAGTACAGAGATGGGTCATTTGATTTTCAAAAATTTTGTCATTTTTGGTCAAGAAAACTTGTTCTCAAAATCACTTGTCTGATAGCTTTGTAATTTGGTATAAAAGTCCAGAGGGATGTTATTAGATAAATTTTCTGCTCAAGTGTTGGGAAACTCCCAAATTTGTGTATTTTCGGTAAATTTCTCAGTTTTATCACTTTAAATGACTTACACCAACCCAGGATATGTTTTGAGACTGTTTCGAAGGCTGTGAACATAAATTTGTCATATTTGATATCAATTTGTAGGACAATTTCATCCAGAAAACAAAGCTGAGTTGATTATTTTATTGCAGATCAATTTTTGCAACATCTCCATGTAAGACACACAAGAACTGATGAGAAATTTGGATCCAGGGTATTTCCAGATGTGGTAATCACCCCCACAGTGGAAGGCATTTCACTATCTGTAATTAACTTAAGTGCTGTTTACATAAGAATGATAGCCCGTAGAGCATTAATTAAGAAATCCCCATCCAAGAGACAGGACAGACCACATTGATTCTGACTGATCCATTAGATCAGTTGGTAGAGCACCTGAAATGTATATATGGGGGATGTGGGTTCATTTCCTGCCATCTGGTGGTAGGGTCTAGAAGATTGATGAGGTAGCATTACTTTTTTACCAGATCCCTTGTACATTTTTTCCCAATTCCCACCTTTTCTTTTTATCAAGCCTTCTCTGGCTATTTTTTGTTGTTGACATTTGCGTAGGTATTTAGGATCTGCTTGTTCCATTGCTATAGAAGTTGATATGCATGTTGCTAAAGATGACCTCCAGTACCTAAGTTGGAGACCTTATTTGCTTTTGTCATTCTTGTTTTTCTGGTTTAAATATTTCTTGATTGGACCAATTCAAACCGAATGTGAGCACACAGTGTCCTTGACGGTATTTTTTTATTGTAATAAATGAAATGAAATGCAGGACTCAAACCCACATCCCCCATATACATTTCGGGTGCTCTACCAACTGACCTATAAATGGATCAGTCGGAATCAATGTGGTCTGTCCTGTCTCTTGGATGGGGCATCTCTTTATTCCTATGTCTGTGTATAGTGAGTATGGTTAAATGCATTACCTTACCTTTCTGCCTAAGGATCCTACATGAGTCAACAGGGACTTGCATAAAAATTGCTCATTTTAGGAGGATTGAAGCTGCGAAACATTAAGTGAAAAAAGCCCCACTAAAATATGATTGGGACAATTCATTTATGATACATTACAAAATGGCTGGTATAGTATGGTATGGAGATTGTTCATGGCTGTGCTGATGATTGCACCATGTCTACATGTAGATGCCAACCTATTGTACATAGAAACGACTGTTGACAAAAATCGAAAGACTTCAGAACAACAGTTTACAGATGACGTACTAAACAGCATTATTATGCACGCAAGCTAATTAAATGGTGCTAGTTGCTTTTCTGTCCGACCCTCCTAGGTTATATATTGTCGACACCTCCCGCTGTATGTCCTATTTGAAAATCACCTCTTCCATAAAGTATGATCAAAAGGAGTACTTGTTATGGAGGCATTTTTAGCTCTCATTTCATATGACTATACCAAGAGTGTTTGTATATGTGTATGAATGTTTGTATGTACGGGTGTAAATATAGCTTCCAAATAAGTTCTTGGTATTTTGCATCTTTGACGTATCATATCTGCATCTGCATCACATGTTATTTTCATTGCATTATTGTTGGTGCCTTGTTGTTGCAAGGCAGCTTAGATTGCAGTCTACTGGTTGTATCAACAGGTGGTATACTGCCATTGCCATAAAACTCTCATTTGGCGAAAATTTTTTAGTAGGTGTCCATGGGGAGGTTTGGTCATGTCCGTCTGTCTGTGTGTGCGTGCGTGCGTCCGTTCGTTCACGCAGATATCTCAGAGAGGCCTGGAGCGATTTCATTCATTTTTGGTACAAGGATAATTCCCTATGCCATTCATATACACGTCGATTTGTTTTACGATCCAATCCAATATGGCCATCTGGCGGCCATTTTGTTTCCTGTATTTGATGTCGGTGCGTATGTTCACGCAAATTTCTCAGGGATGCTAGGAGCGATTCCATTCAAACTTGGTACATAGATTTTTGTTTTGATCCGGTCTAAAATGGCTGCGAGGCAGCCATTTTGTTTCCTATACTTGACGACTTTGCATTTGTTCACGCAAATTTCTCAGCAATGCCGGGTGCGATTGCATTGAAAGTTGGTACATATATTAATCTTTATGTCATATATATGCACGCCGATTTTTGTAATGATTCAATCAAAAATGTCAGTGTGACGGCCATTTTCTTTCCTGTATTTGATATCCATCCACAGGGTCCCCAGGTATGATCCACAGGGGTTAAAGGATGGTATTAATATTAATGCTGTGTGCATGCATAGGGGCTCATGAATGCAGATATCTGAGATATGCCTGTGCCAATTCTTTTTAAAATTGGTACAAGGATACTACACTATGGCATATATATGCAGGTCCATTTATATTGGTGTGGCATGCATAATTAGTGCTAATTTGCATACTGTGGGATGAGAGCGCTGTTTCTGGTACAACTGTGCCAAATTTGATGAAACTTTGTTCAGATCTTTTTCACACAGAGTTCTAATATCAGTCAATGACATATGTGCATCAATTAATTGCTAATTTGCATATTTGATGAATTTTTACAATTAGGGTGATGTCTAGAATATACTGCAACAGATTTAATGAAACAAATGGTACAAATCTTTAGCACATAGCCCTACAATAGTGTACAAAGACACTTAGCAGTATCATGTTAATTAATTAATATTTTGTTCCTTTTCCTTATTGGTGGGCTGTCTCCGGAAATACTATTTTAAATTTCATGAAACTTGGTGCAGATGTTGATCTGTCAGTATTATAATACTATGTGAATAGATTAAGGAGTATCATATCAGTTAATTGCTAATTTACATATTTAATGAACTTTCATAATTATAGTCATATGTCTAGTAATGCTGCATAAAATGTAATGAAACATGGTGCAGATTTTTTCCTTCCAATAGTCAAATGGCATGCAAAGATATGTAGTATTTTGTTAAATCAATTAATTGCTTATTTGCATATTTAATGAATTTTGTAATTAGGCTGATATGTCAAGAAATAGTTCAACAAATTTCATGAAACTTGGTACAGATGTTGAGCTCAAATTGCTTTAACGGTGAAATAGACATTTATCAGTGTCGAGTTAATTTGCATATGTAATGAACTTTCCTAATTAGAGTGATATATCCACAAATACTGTGTTAAATTTGATGAAACTTGGTACAGATTTTGATCTCATAGTGTTGAAAATACAAATCAATGACACTTAGTGATATCATATATATATATATATATATATATATATATATATATATATATATATATATATATATATATATATATATATATATATATATATATATACACCCCGGTATGTATGTATGTATGTATGTATATATATATATATATATATATATATATATATATATATATATATATATATATATATATTATATATATATATTAATTAATTTCTAGTTTGCATTTACACAATGGATTTTTGCTTTGAGGGTGAATGTCCAAAGTACTGCATCAAACTTTATGAAATATGGTACCAGTGATAATCTATCAGTGTTTGGATAGGATGCAAAAATGTTTTGCAGCATCCTGTCGATTAACTGCTAATTGATTCATTTTCATGACCTTTAGTTTTGTAATTAGTATGGCAGCTTACATTAGTTCACTCAGAGGACTTGTAATTAAAAGTACCCATTAACAAGTGGGGACTGTGTCATTGTCAATGACTTGTTGAAAGTCATTTGCCACACTTGCGAATTGAATTTTTCACCCCCAAAATTGTTTGGACATGTCATCGGATCAATCACCCAACTACGATGGCCTCTGCACTATTACTTCTGGGTGCCAGAAGCGACCTACGCCGTTCACCAGAATAGGAATATGTATTGTATAGTAAGGGGTGAGCAAATCCACTACCCTGAGCTCACGGGCTAGCAGTTTTTACCGCAGAGCAAGTAAGTTTTGGTACCTCTACTGGCCCGATGTGCTATTGTAATGTAGGAGACAGCTGAGGAGAGTAGCAAAATCAATTGGGAAAAAACGACATATTGTAGAACTGCATTGCCTACAGCAAAACGAACACAGAGACAGACGTTTCAGAGCCTATATGTAACTGAAATAAAATTCCTCACCAATGTAAGATTTCAAAGAATGTATGCAATTCTGCGATGAAGAAAACATAGTTCTAAGAAATTACAGCTTGAATTTAATGTTGGAAAAATGACAAACAATCCATATGATTTAACATCAAGCGCATACGTAAAAATTCAACTGATGTGGGTCCAGTACACGTGTATGCGTTGTGATTAAGCTGTAGTACCACGCAAAAAGCACAGACCTTTCAAAGATAAAAATAAACAATATAGCAATGAAATTTGTTGTAGTCATGAGTGAAATTCCTCAAATAAAAGATCATTCATTTGGATCGTGCTGTGACAGATGAAATCTCTCTTGTCAAGAAAGAAAATAATCGTCCATTGCAACGTTGAGATAACCGGACTGTCATACAGCTATGGCGGATAAGGCATCGAAAAGGACTCTTCTATTAGGGCAGACGGACTGAGGATTAAAAATACCGCAAATAAGTTTGGTTTTACTTGCAGTTTTGTCACTTGAACTTCCATTCTTCATTATTTTGTCATCCTCTATTGCATTCTTTCCCAAGGCAATCTTTTCAAATGTAATGGGTTTGTAAACGTTTGTGATATTTGCTCACCCCTTTCAACAAATAGTCATTAGCTCATCATTACTGTCCATGTTTTTTTAATACAACACATACATATACTAGTCAACCGCCATCGGACACTGCGATCACATGCCATGCTATTTTGTGTGGGTTTTGATGTTGTTGCTGTTGTTGTAATTTCATTTATTTCCGCAATTATTACATGGATATCAAGGAGCAGAATGCTTCCAATGCATAGGGTTGTGTGTTCACTGAGATATCCACATGGAGCTCCCGAGGTTGTAGAAAAGCACAAAAGTATAGTATAGTCATATCATGTATAAAAGGTCATGTACTCTATGCTAATAAAATAACTGATTGGTATCTTCAAAGCCAAGGAGAAAAAAGTCTGTGGTATCTTGCTATAGTTTTTGGTACACAAGTTTCGTTAATTTAGGAAAAAATCTTTATGTCAGACGCAATTTTTCCCTCACATTTAGCAGCTGGAGAGCAGGCTGTGAAACCACAAGTCACAGGCAGGCTAGTTGAAACAGGCTGGGCCAGCAATTTTTTTGCCTTATAGCCAGGGGACTAGTGAGTTTATAGTGACTCAAAAATGATTTGCTCATCCTCGGAATGGGAACCTATACACCTTGAAGTGTGTTTAGAAATGTTCCAATGACGTGCAAAATTGTTCACTTTGAATAACAGAATCACATCACATCTTTGTGTTTTGAGTAAAATATTTGGGAATACGTGGCTAATCAATTTTTAGTCCTTTGGGCCTTTGGCCCAAAGTACTAATGTGATGACGCGGCCTCTGTTGTCGCATACAGTGGGCCGTATGCTGTGGACGCAGGTATCTCAGAAACGCTTCAGTAACTTTTTCTGAAATTTGGTCTAGTGGTCACTTGGGCATGTATCTCAAACGGTCTTTTTAGTCCCCACGGACACCGTCCAGGGGGACTTATAGGTTTGGTCATGTGCGTGCGTGCGTGCGTGCGTGCGTGCGTCTGTGCGTGCGTGCGTCCGTCCGTCCGTTCATGCAGATATCTCAGAGACGCCTGGAGCGATTTCATTCAAACTTAGTAAATGGATTACTTCATATGTCATACAGATGCACGTCGATTTGTTTTGTGATACGATCCAATATGGCTGCCAGGCGGCAATTTTATTATGATTTTTTCATGTACAGAGCCATTACTCTAGCATGTTTCAACCTATTTTATTCAAAGTTGGTACAAGGACATTGACCTATGTCATACATATACACCTTAATTTGTTTTGTGATACGATCAAATATGGCTGTCATGCGGCCATTTTGTTACGATTTTTTCATATACAGAGCCATAACTCAGGCATATCTGAACCGATTTTATTCAAACTTGATACAAGGACATTGACCTTTGTCATACATATGCATGTCAATTTTTTTTGTGATACAATCCAATATGGCCACCAGGCGGCCATTTATTACAATTTTTCATGTACAGAGCCATTACTCAGGCATGTTTCAACCGATTTTATTCAAAGTTGGTACAAGGATATTGACCAATGTTATAGCTATGCACATCAATTTGTTTTGTGATATGATCCAATATGGCCTCCATGCAGCCATTTTGTTACGATTTTTTCATGTACAGAGCCATAACTCAGGCATATCTCAACCGATTTTATTCAAAGTTGGTACAAGGACTTTGACCTATGTCACACACATGCACATTGAATTGTTTTGTGATAAGATCCAATATGGCCGCCATGTGGCCATTTTATTACGATTTTTTCATGTCCTGAACCACAACTCAGACATGTATCAAGCGAATTTATTAAAAAGTATTTTGATCACAGACCTAATGAAGAGGACTCTATCCTCTCTGAGGACCTGTAATCAAAGTACCCATTAACAAGTGGGGACTGTGTCATCAACGATGACTTGTTTCTTTTTTTGATTGAATCATTTTAAAGTCACTTTTTTAGCTTTTTTGTGAAAACCACTATTTTCAATTTTTCCTCAAAACCACTGATTTCATTATTGTGATATTTGGCTTGGGTGTTCGTATAGTTGAAATGCCGTCAGAAATGTTCAAAATTTGGTGATACATGCCTTTTAAACAATATTTTTATCCATTTTTATTTTATATTTACTTGATTTTGCCTCACTTTCGCTAAAGCTACCGTCTGCGCATGCGCACAACTGTAGGACAAAATCTGAGTTGAAGAATCGAAACGGACGCCATCTTGTTTCTCGATCTGGGCATATTTTTTACGTTGTAAACGTTTCACTGTGTATTTCAATATGTTCTATAGTTATGAAGTTGACAGTGATGCAATTTTGCGGCGATCGTGTATTTTTTGGTACGAAATGCGCCTTTGATCGACTGCAGAATGATGGCGATAAACACCGGTACCGGCAGGCATTCCAGTTCTGCTGAGGAAGTAATCCAATGGCCCGTATAGGTCAGGGGCTCACATAGGGGAGAACCACTTGATTTCTGGGGGGTATGGAGGATTTTGAGAAAAAAATTGTCACCAGGTGAAATAAAAGAAAAAAAATTAAGCCTGTAATGGCTTGAGGGCTTGAGAAAAAAAATTCTCATAACAGACAGAAATAAAAAAGGAATTGTCACAATGCACTTGAAATGAGCAAAATTTTGGAAACTTCATTCTCATGTATTCTTTGCTGGCATGCTGCCATAGGCAGCGCAAATGTTTTTACCACAAGCAATTCTTATGTGTTTTTTTTTTCCCAGCACTTATGATATAAGCATTCACTACTTCACACCTCAGTGCACTCGATGTTTTCCTTCCCTTTCTGACCCAAGAAATCATATTTCAGGATTTCTGTTGCAATATCTCAATGGCATAGGCAATATCTAGATGGGACTATTTGACTTCTGTAAATTGTGAAAATTTAAAACACAAGACAGGAGTCAATAAACTAGTGTTAAAACCAATACATTATTCTCTCAATATAAATATGTCAGAAAGATTACAAGTTGTCAATGAAAAATTGAGGAACAACAAATATAATGAAATACAATGTGTGAGCCTTGTTTCTCTGACCACAAAAGATAACATCTCCCCTGAGAACTTAAAAGGAATTGACTGTTTTAAAGAAAAGCAGGTATAGTACTGATCACAGTTGATTTGCCAAGAAAGTGTTCTATAATTGAAAGTTGTATATATACTAGACTTTCCATTTTGTTTTCATTTGTTGGAATGTAAAATGAATACATAAAACCATCCTGTGATATGTGAAACACTGGCTTAAATTTGAAAAATTGCACTGCTACTCCATTTGAACAAAAAAAATTGATGCAGGTCTGACAGTAGAAATAAAAAAATGTTGTCTCTCCGACAAAAACAAAAGTTCCCATACCCACTTCCTACATACCCCCCGAAATCAAATGGGTCTCCCCTTAATATGCGCATGCGCTCATAACAAGTTAGCGTTGTTTTGCAAGGACTTTGAAAAATCAAACGGACGCCATCTTGTTTCTCGGTCTGGTGCGAATTTTGACGTTTTGAAGTTTTTAGCGTGTATTTGATGATGGTTTGTAAATATGAAGTTCACAGTGATGGTACTTTTGTTGCTGTCATGTATTTTTTGGCACGAAACGCTCCTTCTATAGACTGAAGAATGATGGCCTCCGTACTCGGTACTCACCCGACCGGCGAAGCCATTGCTTTAGCGAGGCAATCCCACCGGCGGCCCGTACTAATAGCTGGGTGAGAGCGAGGGAACGCTCTCTCCTTCTACGTCCATTTCATAACAAACTAGCATCGTTTTATGTTGATGTTCTGTCCTTTCGACACAGTGATAACTTTTAGTTTTCTGTTGCTTATTTTGGGTAATTTCGTCAGTTGTGCATTGATTTTGACATCATTGTTGACTTTGATTGCTAAAGACAGTGTGTGCTTATGTTGACCGATTTACTAAGGAAGTACGCGCACTTCAGAATCACGGCATAATCCGACATGGCAATTTGGCAGGATCATCAGATCATATAGGATCCGAGATTGCACTTAAGCACGGTCACAATAACTAATATTGTTTGTTTCACTGTTGTTTAATACCTATATTTCCACTAAAAGACCATTAGAATTTCCTCGTGGCTTCTTGAAATCGTGCACTGGCATGCATGTAGTTGTTAACATCACTATGCTTGAATGTAGTAGACTCTTACTATGAATATATCGACTGTCACTGCATATTGCATATGTGTGCAAGTCACTCCGTATCATATCAAAAAATGTAGTATTGCGACGTTTGAGCTGCCAGAAGCCAGAATTTACAGTTTATGAGAAAGTTATCTTACACGTAAAACTCAGTTCTACTGTGAACAAAATGCAAGCTATGTTGTATAACTATCGTGAATAGCATAATATTTTGTACCAACAAACTGTGGTCAGGATGATACTGTCCAATTTTAATATTTGTCTCTTGGCACACACCAGATACTCATGACTGTAAAACAACATTTCCATATAATTGTATATTCAGTTTTTATATTTAGTTTGCTTTTCACCATATTGTATGTCCTTCCCTGCACTACGTAATTCAAAATTAAATATTGTTTTTGGCCTATGAGGGGTAAGCTTATTTAGTCTCATACATTAAATATGCACTGTTGACCTACAAAGTCCAAACTTTTTATCATTGTATTGTAGATAGGTGTACACTCCAAATACTAAGTACAAGTGTGGTGAGTGTAACAAGCCAATGTGTTTTAGTCAATGGCCCAAATTTATTTTCTATTTGATGGACAATAAATACATGTGTAATCAATGCCAACAATCTAGTTTAAGTAATTTGATTTATAGATTAGCCATTGTCCATTATATTACAATATTTTGTGGCTAAATTTTCTCCCCTTCTGTATTATATAAGTTCACCGTTTCCTGTTTTAGATATTGTTGATCCTATTGAGTCCCATCTCTTATTCTTAATTCACTTTCACACATATCAAGGCTGTTGATACTTAGAATCCACACTTGAACTTATGCTGGAGCAGTAACCAACCAGTTCAAATAACTTTCATTTATGTCCAAACAATTTGACTTTTTGCCAAATTTCACATTTATGGCAAATAATAAACAGTAAGGAGGTACAAAGGACGTCGGTGCCCCCGGGCCCCATGTTGTTGTGGCTAATAGTTTTTTGCATGAATTAGCCACACCAGGAGACTGTGGCTAATTTGAAAAAAATCCTAGTGCAAAAACTGGCATCACATCCTCAGTGGCATGGCATTGTTATTAATGAGACACAGTTATGAACCCTAGTAAACCACATTTTTGAAGAGCCTAAGCAAATTGTTGATACAACAAATATGTAATAGTTCTGATCATGCTGAAGTCAACTGTAATGAGACCTAGGAAGTGAGAATGGTTTTATTGAATGCAGCTTGTAGGAGATACTCAATTAGCAGATCTGAAAGTGATGAATAACCATAAACAAATCCATGTTTGTGTCTAATGAAGATTTTTACATTTTTGTATGTTGATACAGGTCTTTCTATTGTGATAATTTTGCTGTCAGCTGTAGTAACAGTCTTGACAACTCTGTCCATGGCAGCCATTTGTACAAACGGAGAAGTTAAAGGAGGTTAGTATATGTACGGTATACCACTATTATACCATTACCCAGAACATTGTAGCTGACTTGTCATACAAACAGTGAAACCTGTCTAAACCAAACCCTGTCTAAAATGGAAACCTGTCTTAACTTAACTCTTTTCCCAGTCCCATTTCAATAGAACTCTATGTTTAGAGGACCTCTATAAACCAGACGCATCTCCAAATTGAACAGTTTTTACCGTCACTGAACGATTCAGTTAAGACAGGTTTTACTGTATCTTGTACCAGTGTATTTCTTCATGTTCATGGGGCAATTTTTGCCCCTCATCAAAATTAGTTCCATGAAGTACAGATGTGCATAAATTATTTTATGTGATATGATCCAATATGGCAATCCAGTGACCATTTTGTTATAATTTTTGAATAGCTACAGAGCCATTACTCACACATGGCAAGACCAACTTCATCTATTAAACTTGGTACAAAGACAAAATGCTATGATGATGAGCTGTGACTATATATACATGTACCTTCACTTACCTGTCACACATTCTAATTGGTGCATTATTTTTACTTCAGTTTAGTTAATACATCTAATCAAATCACCTAAATTACCCTTGAATAGGGTGGTCGGTCACGTGACTTACTGCGTACGAACAACGTAATTCAACACCACAGCTGATGCATGAGCGTGAATCAACTCTTCATAAAAGTCAAAATAAATAACCAAAATAAAAAAATCCTAGTTAGTATGAATATTTGGCTTTCGAAAATGTTATTTATGCACCGATTTATGAGCGTAGCGCATGAAAACGCGATCTACGGCCAGAAAAAGAATGGGCAGTCACGACGCTCAGTGTGAGTTGCGACCTCTGCGGTCATGACCCCTCCCTGAATAAATTAGTTGCCGGAGTGACTGACAGTTTTGGCGGCAAATCCGCGGGTTGTGATTGGTTGTAAGGACATGACGACATCAGATTCTGAATATTTACAAGCAGGGCTTCGTTTTGGTAGTAGAGGCATTGTTCTGGACGCTGTGGATCCGAAATTACACCAAAAAATCAACGTAAGTACGAGTTTTTCTCCTAAAATCTCAAAATCGGGCCAATAAAAAACTTGCCTGGCCCCCCATACGAAAATTTCGACTGTTTTTAATGACATCTTGATGATAAATTGTCCTGAAATATCGTAATAAACAACGGGATTGAATTTCTTTGCGTGCGTGTGGATCGTAGTATGTACATCCGGGCACTTTCCCTAAGCGTCGATCATTGAAATATCGGTTCCGGGTTGCAAATTTTTGCATTCTTGAGAGATATCAAGCTTATACTAAGTTGAAAATGTAGATTTGAACAATAAACGAACCCTGGTTATTTATTTTAGCAGCTAAGATACAAAATTACGGAGATAAAAGTCTCTTTCCAGCTGTTTCATCTCACGATGTGGCACAAGTAAGAAATTATGCTTAAATTAGTCAGCTGGTGGTATACTGTGATTTTAACAGCTTGACTTCCACCAACAATATATTGCTATACCCCACTCTAAGTTTAT
The DNA here is from genome assembly GCF_041260155.1 of Ptychodera flava. Taxonomy (NCBI): domain Eukaryota; kingdom Metazoa; phylum Hemichordata; class Enteropneusta; family Ptychoderidae; genus Ptychodera; species Ptychodera flava. The sequence goes on from NC_091948.1 coordinate 35,825,879, forward strand.
ATCAGATTATAATTATTATATTATCAATGTATTATTATTATAATTAGTTGATTAATTAAATCTTTATTTTGATTAATAAATTAAGTTTTGAACAAAATATATGTTTTGTATAAAATAGCAATGCTTAAATCATTGAATATGGCATAAAATTATGTAACTATGCATACTATAAATCACTTGGCATTAAAAGTATATTGTAATATGTTATTGCAATGGCAATATCTGGCATTTAAGGTAGTGAAGGGGTTTAATAACTAAACTCTGATTATTCTTTGTGTGATTTGAGTTGCCTTCCAAACAGTTTAGTGAAAATATTAGTTTTTGTAGTTGTTTGTTCATGTATACTGTTATGTGTTTTTGATACTCCAGACTTATTATATTTTTTTTTGTTTTTTCAGATGGCTGGCACTGTGTCATGAGGTGGCGTGCATGACTTTTACTCATCAGCAAAGGACCATAGCCAAAGAAAGTTGCTCGACGCCTTTGCCAAAATATGTACATTTGCTTTGTACATGACTGAGTGTCAGTGGCTGTATTGAAACTCAGCCCAAGGAAATAAACATGACTGTTTAAATGGGATCAATATCTGCATTTGTGTATATTTCTTGCCCTATCTATTTCTTTATTTAGCCAATTTTGGCTGAGATAACAAGTCACATCACATGACCAGTCTACCACATACAGGTCATATGTCAAAAATGTGCTTCCTCAGCAGCCAATTATGATCAATGCCTGATGTATTCAACATTCAGTGGAGTCAATTCATATTCAGTTTACAGTCTTTGGTTGAATGTTCTTGGAATGAAAGTATGTTGTGGATAATAATGTTAATACTTTCAACATGTTTACTGTTATTAAAATTGATATCTTTAAGTTTCCATGGCGAAAGTCAGGGGAATGTAAACACCACTTGGTAACTCAATGCTATTGTGGAAAGCACATGATATAGTTGATTACAGAAAATTCATTCAACCATGTTACATCTTAAAACTTGCCGGAGTATTCCAATGGAAAATGTTAAAATTTAACTGTTTCCATGGCAACAAATACAATTAGATTTTATTAATATAAAGTCTCATGATATCACGTGTTCATTGAACAATAGCAAAATTATCTTACACTTACCTGATCAAGGCTTCTTTCCATCAAACAAATATTTCAATCAAATTAATGGATATATCACGTTACCTTGGCAACCAAGGGAAATTTATTCAAATGTAAAATCATCATTCAGGAAATTCAAAAATGTGCCCTTTGTGAATAATTTGTCATCATTGTACACATAATTCTTGAGATATCCCTCATTTTCCACAAAAAACAGGTTTTTGACAGTTATTTCAGGTTACCATGGTAACTAATGAGAAATGTTTGAAAATATCACAATCATCGTTTAGAAAATTCAAAAATGTACCTGTGGTGAAAGTTTGATCACCAATGAAGGAAAAGTTTTCAAGATATCCTGATTTAAACATTTCCATATCCTCTGAATCGGTGCCATTGTGGTTTCTATCGTTTACATAGGGTTGTTACATAACACCTACTTACAGCTTGTCCTAAAATTACGTAATAATTTTAATATTCAAATACACATAACTCAAGAACGGATCACTCTTTTTTGACATGGTAAAGACTGGAGAGCTTAGAATTTATTCTATTTTTAAATGTGTCATAAAAAAATGAGATTCAACTAACTGCAAAAATTCACCAGAACACCCTACCTTGAAGACTCATTTACAATGACTTGTTTTTGGATCTGTTTAGAGAAACCTTTGATTTCCTATAAATGTGTTCACATTTTATGTGAGCATCAAGTTTTTTGTTCACATTTGTTATATAATATATATATATATAAATAAATAAATAAACAGATTACTTCAAGTACAAAGTAATGAAATCTATTACTTAAGTTTCATGCATCTTGCAATCCTCAGATAGAGTGAAAGGATTTCTAGCTCGACACTCTTACATATAGTATTGGGACGAACCATTCTATTTGTAGGTAGTGTTAAAATTCGATAAATAATATTTGTTTTGGTGGCAACATTTTGAAACCAACTCAGAGCGTTTGTTTAACAGTGTAGATTTGTCAGCATTGATAATGTGCAGCTTTTCTGATATACAAAGATTACATCGCTTGTTCATGTTAGAGTAGCTCAATGCTTTATCAATGATTGAGCATGAAATGTCAAAGTCTTGTCCCTTATTTCTTAAGTTCCATACATATTTTGATAACTCGGTGTCGTTTTTGTATCTCTTGTTGCGGAGATATATATATAGAATCGGAGAATACCGTGGCCCTTATTATTTCGCAGGGGGAACAATTTGAATGTCAGAATTTATCAGATATTGTGCACTTATATCAGATATAAGTGCATAATACAATCAGGAATGGGCATGTTTTGGGTTTTCGGCATCAATTAGTTATCCCAGGCTTTTGTCATTCCTTGAATAAATTTGCATTCAAGTACAGCTGGTCTCCAAGGGGTTGACTCGCCCTGAGACTGTCCATACTGATGAGGTTCTCCTTGCAGAAGAAAAAGTTGTGTTAGACATGTCGTCTGCCACTTTACCGTAGCATGACACTGAGTCAGACAGTCTTTATTGACTTCATTTGCTTTCTTCTTTCAACCTCGCTAGCGTTTTGGCTACGGCAGCCATGACATGCAACACTCTGGAAAATATGCGCATGTGCACTGAACTAAAATTGAAAAATTAACATATTCTATTGACGTTGCTTTTCTATCCTTACTAATCAATACACAGATAAGATAATCGAATATAACAGTACACGTAGGAAGCAAAAAATTCATTTTTGATAATATCTTAAACATTTCCGAATACAATATTGTATCTACATTTACACACAAGTAAAGGTCATATGACAGGGACTCAAATTTTGAAATAAAACAAATATCGCTACAAAAATGCCTTAAACGTGTGTCTCCTTCTTAAGCCCCATCTGAATCGCAGTATTTTTATTCACAGACCTAATTAATGAAGAGGATTATCCTCTCTGAGGACTTGTAATGAAAGTACCCAGTAACAAGTGGGGACTGTGTCATCAACAATGACATGTTTTTCCATATACATATACATGTCCTTTTTCTCACAAAAATGGGCTGAAAATCGCAATGTGAAAAAATAGTCTTTCAGCTATATGTTGCGCATTGACTCCATCGTGGTCTGTCTAATTCACAGTGAGGAGGATTGTTGAGAAATGCTGATAATACTTTGCGGTCATTATGTCCCAGTGCTGATGGCGCCAGTTTTTAACTTGCTTTGAAAAGGGAGGGGCAGTTTAAGGTATTTTGACTTTGAGTGGCTTGGTTGTGCCATTTAATTTGTATGGTCAAATCTTTTGACTTGTGACTTGTGTGTCCTTCCATTCATAACACATATCAACATTGACTGCACCAAATTTGATAATACTTGATAGTGATATTGGTCATAACAATTTTTTGAATTTTGCTAGTGATAATATTGATTATAACAAGACATGGCTGAGAATAAAATAAAAATTCTTGATGTTTCTTGCCAGTTTATAACAATGGCACTTTGGACAAATTTTCACGATGGCTTATCTAGCCATGGTGAAAATTTGTCCAAAGTGCCATTCAGAAAGTAAACATTCAGAAATAGAATGTTAGTGAAAACCACAGGAATACATAAAGTGCACAGATATACACTTGTCTGTGAAAGAGTATTTCGAGGAGAATCTAATGTCATCTAATCTAATGTCATCATTATGTTGCTTTCATTCATGCTTGTTTTCTCTTTTCAGGAGGTGCTTACTACATGATTTCACGGAGTTTGGGTCCAGAGTTTGGTGGTGCCATTGGTTTAATATTTTCCTTAGCAAATGCAGTTGCTGTGGCAATGTATGTTGTTGGATTTGCAGAAACTGTCAGGGATCTTATGAAGGTATGAAATTTTTGAAAGAATTCCTAGCTCATCTCCGTTTTGGAGAAGTCTATTTTACAGGGTCCATTATGATCCTTGAAAGTGGGCCACATGGTTCAAACAATAGATGTAAGACAAAATGTAGCATAAAAATAATTAACCTGTAGGAAATGTTTTGTTATATATTAGAGTTATCTTGTAAACTCTTCATGCTATACACTTTTCTGACAGTTCCACAATTTGTTATTTTCAGAAAAGACTCAAGTACAAAGTTCATTTAAAAAAATGTTAAAATAAGACGTTAAATGCATAACTTTGTAAACTGTGTATGCCATTACTTTCAAATTGGGTGTGCAGGTTCCTAGGAGTGACCTGAAGATGACTTGTTGAACTCAAGATGAAATTTGCACATCTTTTTAACATAATGATTGAAGGTCATCATGTTATTGTGATGGGTCGGACAGTGAAAATTTTCCGTAAACAACAAAAAAGTCAAAAACCACTGAAGAGACTGCGTTGATATTTGGTACAGATATTCAGATCGTGTTCAAGGTTCCGATTCCTAAAAATGGAATTAAATGGTGTAGCGGTTAGATAGTTTTGGGACATTGCTAACCCCCTTTTTAACTAATTGATTTTTAGGGGTCTTTCATATATGTAGTTTTGGAAGGTACACTAATCCTGCATTTTGGACTGTTTTATGAGTTGTCGAACAGAAACATGGTTTTGATGAATGTTAGAAATATGCAGGATGGCTGATTCAAAGTATCAGAGATTTCCATGTTCTTTTGGGCAACAAAAGCGATAAAAAAATCATATTTCATATATTAGATTCCCACATTTGAGACAACCCTAGGCATTTGTAAAGTAAACATCCTTGAGTCAATAGCAAAAAAATTGCAACAACTTAGCTTGTTTATTGAACCAATCTTTTTTGAGATTTGGGATTTGGCTGAGCGGCTTTGTCTGTGGCTTCTCTGCTAGGTGACTGGGTACCGTACATTGTGAATTCAAACCCTGTTGAAACCACCATATAGACACCCGAAGGTCATCACCTCAGTCATAGTGTGAAATGTAAAACGATTCATTTACCCATCGACCTTTGTAATTAAATACCCAGTACAGCATATACGGTGATGCATAGGAAGAGGGATGGAAAGTACTGATGTAGGGGCAACGATGTATTGGAGCTGTGCTTGTGGCATATGGCAGATGAACGTGTACAACGGCACTAGTCGCAACTCAATGGCGAAAGGCTAGCGTCCACTCGGATTTTTAACACCAATATTGTTGATGAACCCCTGTTTTAAAAAAAGATGATCGGGCAGTTCCTTAAATTGAAGCGTCTGCAACGTCTACCGTCCATACAAATGAAACGTTGAACACTGCAAGGAAAGCATCCATGCTGGGCCAGATAATTGTTTTGAAGAGCAACATTTAGGTTGGACATACATGTATGTCGTTTTCCAGAGTAGCCAGTTCTATGCATGGAACAACACCACTGTGTTAAACCCTTTGGTCAGAACCAATGATCCTAAATTTGATAATACATACAAGTTATGTTTAAAAGTTGGTGTATCGATCACTTTATTTAGGTCGTACAGGTTACTGTCTCGTGCTGTATCATAGTGTGTGAGTAATTGTTGATGCATGCAAATCGGCGGCAACTCTCGGAGAAATCCTACCGGTGCGCTTTGCTTTGATCATGATCGTCTCCACAGTCAAAATCACATTTCTTATCAATTTGTACAGTTGTTCATGTCCAACATAATCAATAATTCATCACATAAGTGATGTAAACGAATCAAACCAAAAGGTTGGTTTGCTGTTGCCATGGTTGGGCCTGTTGCGTACGTTCGGGGACAACTTTGCAGTGAGGCTTGGTTGGTTATGGGCGACGTGATCTCTTGTATTCTCCTATTCTTGACTTGATAGACTATAGTATTTTCTGCCGAAAATTTAAGAGTTTTACATGTTTGTTGATGATGGCCCCCGATATTCTAAATTGGCCCCCTTGGGAGAGGAGTAGAGGCCCACAGTGGCCCCCTGTTTTTACATCCCAGAATGAACACTGACATACATGTACTGTACATACATACATATATTACATACATACATACATACATACATACATACGTACATACAGATATTTTTACAGCATGTAACCTCACTCAGCAGACCAGCCTATAAATATCAGCTTGTTCAACTTGATACTACTGCTTATAATAATATAATCAAGAGTTAATTACATTCTAATTAAAGTAAACATGCCTTGCTTTATCCATCTCACATCATAAGTAAATCAATTTTTTTTGACTGCAACACCTCCACACGTTGTAGAGTTCGTGAAGCACTCATGCTCGTACGTTAACTATCATACAACGCACACAAACTTTATCGAAGCGAAGCAATGAATACATCGCTTAAACTGAATGAAAGACAACCTTGGGACAATTCTGTCCACCAGCAGCGCTATCAACCCAGGCTAGAAAATATGGTGGTTTCAACAGGGTTCAAACTCACAACGTACGGTACCCAGTCACCTAGCAGAGAAGCCACAGACAAAACCCCTTGGCCAAATCCCTAATCTCATATTGCTTCGCCCTTCAAGATTTTATTGCGCGAATTGCTCAATGGCGCATCCTAGAATTAATTCTGTGTATGTATCTATGTCCGTCCACAGTAAACAGAGAACAGCTGCATGAGTCAAGCTGATATTCCGTGTAGTGGTGCTATATATGATGTACCTTGAAAAACCTTAATTTACACGACTTAAATTTGCATAATTTATTATTGCACCCCCCCCACCCCCCAATCAGAAATAAACTTCCCCTGTTTCAGACAGAGCCTCTGCCACAGAGGGCAATCGTCCTTATCTTGGTTTCCTCAAGGTTTTGGAAAATCATTGTAAATTTATGAACGCTGACTTGTGTGGCTTACTGATATGTTTTAATAATATGGCTAGATACAGGGCTCAAAGTTATGTCTTACCTTTCTTTGTTGCCATGGGTCAAGTAACAGTCTAAAACTTGTAATAAACAGCTATTGCAACTTTCATAACAGTCATGTTATAGTTTGAAAGAGTTACGCTCACCATATTCAATAAAAAGAGTTTCAAAGTGGTAGTTGGATTGGAACGGGTCAATCAGTATGGACAGTTCATCAGAAATTAATAATTATCAAATGAGTTTCATCAATGTAGATGAAGGTGAAATTGTAAGACAACTTCGTCTTTAACCCTTTTATGCCTGGTAATATACTTGAGTTTAGCAAGATATATAGGGGTTTAGGCCTGAGAGGGTTAACTGGCTTTGCTGTCTGTTGGTACACTCTGTACATTAAGTTCTTTATGGTCTCAACAGCTACTGCTATCATCACCACTTTTAGACTGCCTAATACTAGTAGTTAAATAAAATGGAGGGGGATCTTGTCAACATCATGAAACATGTCCCTTGGCCTATGTAGTCTGAGGGACAAGAGACTCAGTACCTGCAGACACGGCCAGGATACAGCCAGAAACCATAGTGTGGCTAAACAATAACAGTGACGTAAATGTTGATGTAACTGGTTGATAGTGTTACCATTGGATGAATACAACCAGTCAGAATACGTCATACAGTAAACTTTAATTCAGTTACATCAATACATGGGCTGAGTTGCTTCCACACACTTTTCTATAGACTCTGCATTAATGGTCAGTGCATGAAGTATCATGATGCAACACATGCATGATCACCCCATACAAATTTTTTGAGTTACCATGAAAATATTTCATAAAAAAACCCTCAAAACCCAACATTTTTCTGTCAGTTTATGCCATGTGGAACTGGCAGCCCAAACTTTGGTCGTTATGATGCATTATTCTACCGTATTGTCCAAAACTTTACACTGATACAGTTCAGTAAGACTTGTCATAATAAGTCCTGTTGAAGTTACATATAGATAGATAGGGAGATATAGATATTACATTTGGACCAATTTATTATGATTTCATGGAGAGCACAATATCATTATACACTATTTTTCTGTTGACAGGAACACAATGTCAAGATTGTGGATGATATCAATGATATAAGGATCATAGGAATTATCACTGTGGTTTTACTCCTTGGGGTTGCCTTGGTTGGAATGGCATGGGAGGCAAGGGTAAGAAATATGTACCCCAAGCTAACTGTCTTAAAGCTTTGAATTCTAATTATTATGTTCAAACGGCCCCTGCAGTACCTTTGAAAGTTGATATGTTGAAACTCCATCAGTTTTAATCAAATGTAAGCATAGTGGTATTTAGGATATTTGAAGCCGTGTGTAAGCTAGAAAATATAATAAACTGTCAAGATATGTAAGTAGTTCTACTAGTTCTACTAGTGACAAACAAAGTAGACGACTTTTGAAATAGCGCTGATCGCAAATGACGTCACTGTTTTCTCTCATTAATATGCATAAATAAATATTTGTTCGCATTTTCCGCATGAACGACAAAAATAAAACCTGCCAGTGATAGAATGGCTATTTAGCGTCCTATTTATACGTATGAATTGATGACAGACTACAAGCTGCAACAACAGCTGCGCATACAACGACAAAATTTGTCCGAATTTCAGCATATTTGTCCGAAAGTCGCGTGCATACAGCTATATTTAGTAACAGACCCGAAATCGCGATCAATGCTATTGTGTGATATGCTGGAAATAATAAGATTACCATTGAACAGAAAATCATATTTAATTCCCTGAGGCAGAGGGGAAGATCAATATATCAAACATAGCATTTAAGTTTGCAAACCTGTCTTGTAAAATAATGAATTAAATTAAAACTCCATGTTCAGCATACATGTACATGTTGACATTTTTGTTGAATTTCATTAAATAATGCCAAAAATGGACTTCAGGTGACTTTTCAGGCGGCCTCTTTTCTTGGCCTTTTTTAACCCTACCTGTTTGTATATTTGCTTTTCTGAAATAAATCTTTGAATGTTGTGATTGCTTTTGGAACTTAAAATTTTAGGTTGTACAATACCCGGTACTGTAACAGTAAATTTCACACAAGTGAAAATAATATACGGTATATTATCTACCATTCAGAATTTATTCATGTTTAATTGCAAAATTTTTCTTATGAAAGCAATGTGAAACTGCGTACATCAAAGTGAAAGGATTTGGCATTTAAAATGTATCTCAAAAGTAAGATGGAAACACTACATCTTCTCATCATTTTTCTTGTCTACTCACTGTACCCCTTGCAACATAGGTAAAGAAAAATGTTTCTCTCTGACATGTAATTTTTATCCATGTCTTTGTTAAAATTTTCAAAATTTGAGAAAAAAAACTTGTTTATAATAGAAAAACCTAGGGTAGGGGTACTTCAGAACTGTCTAACTCAAAAAGAAGGATGGGAATCCCCTCTTCTGTATACTCTGTCCTTATAATTAACTAGAAATTCATTATAACAGCATACAGCATTCTATTGTTTTGATTTTAAAGTGAATACTCCAGCAGTCATAGAATATAGGAGACAAATGTATCAGATTTTGATAATGTAATTGTGAAATGACTCCACAAGAATCTGATATAAAGATAAGCTTAAATTTGCAGAGGCTTAATGCCTGACTAATTTGCATAAACTGTCATATCTAATAGCCCTTGTGCAGATGTGCAGATAACCCTTTTGACTAACAAAGAAACACACACACACACACACACACACACACACACACACACACACACACATATTATTATTATTATTAATTTTTTATTTCGGACAATGAGCATGTCCATATATATAAATGGTTACAGGATTGGGAGAAAAGAATGATACAAAAAAGGTGACATCGAGAAATATTCATTTATGGGTTAGACCATGAAGACATATTTCTGTATAAAGATTAGAAGACTGAATTTATCCATCTTCTCCTCAAGTCAGAAGTGAAGTACACAACATCGTACACCTTACGTATAATTAAGTTCTAACTCATAGAAATCCTTTTCATCAAACTGTTGATTAAACAAATGTGTTTTAAAAATGTTACAAAGTGGGAGTGCCTCTTTAATACACTGGTGAGTAGAGAATGACGAAATACAGTGGTCAAGCCATGAAGTGGTACCATGTATGTCACTGACATAGGTAAATGGATTATCTGTCAGTAAAAGCTTATCAGAGATAAGATAGTCATACTCATCACAGAAACTTTGCAGAGTTGTACCAAATAGAGAATCCGTATTCGGCATTCCAATCACCGATCATCATACAACTATAACAATCACTAGATTGAACAATGGCGTGAGCTTTAGCCAATCGCTCTATAAATTCGTCATGATTTTCACTATTACATGTCGGCATATACACATTAATAATAAGCATTTCACATTTTGCTATATTGAGTTCAATGCCTAAAATTCTGCTATCATTAAAGGAACGGACTTTAACAGCATGACTTATCGATTTGCGCCATAAAAACGCAAGACCGCCATACAGTCTACCTATTAATAAACCCGCACTAGTATCAACAGCAGATTCACCAAAGTAATCAAAATCCTGGTGAATCTTTTGTAGAAAGGATATGTTATAACTTGTCAACCAGTGTTCCTGTAATAAGCAAATGTCGTGACTATCACACAGATCACGAACTGCATTCAACGAGTTCTTGACAGAGCGACAATTATATGATGCTATACGCAGATTCATTGGTTAGTTTCTTGGTTTATAGAACTTTTGAATCAGTACTCCTGCTGGCCAGACATCGGGATTCAGCAGTTTCTGAAAGTTCCTCGCATTAACAGTTACACGAAAAGACGCGTACGATCCATATTTCGTTGCTAACTGTTCACAGTTCATCAAGTCAAGTTGAGCTGTATCAGCAATAAAGCTGACAACATGGACGGGTTTCGTGTTAGGTTGCAGTCTGCTGACAAACAGTGACTTGCTTTGCGCAACAGCCGGAAGACCTGAATGCTTCTGACTGCCAACTATATACTTGCGACATCCTGTTGATGCTGCAAGTGTAGACTCAGCTGACGATCCGGAAGACACAAGCTTACTACCAGGTATTGAATTATGAGCTTGGTCATCGGGTTTACCGTTGACAACTGCCTCGGCATAACTGGATCGATTACGTTTACGTCGAACGTACGACACCATGGTAAACCCATCATCTGTGTTGACAGCCGCAGCATATCGATACTGTTTTCGTCACTGTTTTCCCTTGACTCGCACCTTGGAATTAGATTGTCACTGGCATGCACAGCGTCATCTTCACAGAGAGCATTATCAGAGTTCACATTTGCAACAGGTGGATCATCAACAGGCGTTTCATTACCAGAGCTATTCATATGCAAATTTACATTTCCAACAGTGAAAGCATTGTCCGCTGTATCTACTGCTATAGCTTGATGCACTGAATTTCCCAGAACTGGATTGCAGACTTTGTCCTTTATTTGCCGAATATAATCAGACGTTCGCAAATAGAGACTGGACATATTATTAACACCTTCTTTGAGTCCATCAAACTCGACTTGCATTTGATTTATCTTTGATAACAAGGTTGATACATCGATGTAATTATAATCAACTAGAGGTACCTTAGACAGATCTTGAGCCACGAAAACAGGAATATTCTCAGGATCAATTTCTAATAAAAGCATCACAATGTCTTTAACATTTGATTACGATTTATTCTGATCCTGTCGTCTCTTCAGGCGTTGAGACGTAAACTCACCACATACATCATATAGAATCACCTTGGCTTGTTCAATTGCGTGATCATTGTACGCAGATACACACAGTTTCACAATATCATCAACTGGCAGAACGTCCATCTTATTAACAACAAAACACAAAAGTTCGTTAATGATGGCATTACCAGGAAAATGTGACTTCTGATGAGTGTTGAGATGTGAGCTGGAGCTTCGCACTTTCTGATGACCAGCAGTCCCGCTTCCAGAAGTACCAGATGCGGGAGGGTCAGACGATACACCAGTGCCGCTATTGTTGCAAGACAAAGGCGACTCGCCACGGTCATGGTCATGGTCAGGTACAGGAAACCGCATTTTCTTGCAATTGGGGCACAAATCCAAGTCACCCTGGCAAACTCTGACATTCTGGCAAGATCCACAATCTTGACATCGCAACATTACTGTGATAGTGACGGATAAATCACGGAAAAAGAAGATCAGTAGCGGAGCGACTAAAAGAGTGCGTGTCTTCACTGAGCACACGCACCGTTCTGTATATATATATATATATATATATATATATATATATATATATTAATGTATCACAAATAATTCTATGCATGTGTGTGTGTGTGTGTGTGTGTGTGTGTGTGTGTGTGTGTGTGTGTGTTATTATAGCAGAGGGGGGTCACAGAATTTTAGAGTCGGCAAGGAGAGTTCTGTTGAAAATTTGCACATGAGGATGGGGATTCTTCTCAAAATTTCAGAATACCTGAGGCATGGTTAATACAAGGTATTTTTTTGAGTCATTCAGGACAACTTACATTGAATCAGATTATTTTCATTGTAAGTATCGGTATTTATATCACAGCAGGTTTTTATTTGCCATGATTGCTTGTGTTTTTTCTCACATGAGTTTCTTTCTGTTTGCATTTCAGGCCCAATTAGTACTGTTAGTTATCCTGATACTTGCAATAGTTGATTTTGTCATTGGAACTTTTATACCTCCATCAGATCAAGAAATAGGAAAAGGCTTTATTGGTTACAAAGGTAATAATGAATTATAAAATGCCTACCAAATTAATTTTATTATTGCATATTTTCTGCAATCAAATAAGTTTGAAATGGCCTCAATTCAGTGCCCTAGGTGATTGCACAAGCTAGTGAACAGAAGTTTTTAAATATACAACTGTTAGTGCTGTTACAGTTTGTCCAAAAGTACCGGTAGTTTTACAGTTGCAATATAAATATACACGTAAGGCCAGAGAAAAAATCTTGTTCATCCTATTTTTTGGACCAAGTTCCAGGAGCGGCAAGCGAAAAAAAATTTTTCTATTTTTTTTTATGCTAAAGGTAAACGCGGTTCTCTGGCATCTTTGCACAGATGCAGACAAGGCAAGATAATTGTTTCCCTTTTTACCAGAAATATCTCAGACAAGAAAAACTGATACTGGTAACTGAATTCAATACTACATTTCCCAACAATAACATAGTGTTTGCACAACATATTCTGAGTATTTCAACATTCTCTCAGAATAAAACTGAAATGTAAAGCAAATCACTGAAATCCAACAATTCAGTATTGTCCTTTAATATTGTCCTGGTGGGACCTAGCATCTGAGTTTTTCATTTTACTTTGGCCCCATGTTTTGGCCTCTTTACCACTGTCTCTACACATTTTACACAATGGTCTAACAACACTGTACTGTGATCGGAGTGAAGTTATATAGTCATCATTCAGAAGGCTGTCTTGTACTCCACAATAGAAACAGCAAGCTTCAAATGATACTTTAACATCGACGCAACCGTGTGTTTTGTCATTGCCGTAAATTTTTATACTTTCGATGCAATTTTCATTCAATCGGATGCACCGTCCATCTGCTGTCACGATCTTGTTGAACAAATCGCCGAAAGTAATATCAGGACAAACACTGAATAGCGTCTCTGGAACTAATTGTTGGCCATCACGTCGAATGTTGGCGATCAAATTAATACTCATGATGTGACATGTACTAACCTTTACAAAATGAGGAAATTTCTGGCCAAATCGACCCACTTTGCGCCGTGATTCGCCAAATTCAAACGTCACAACAACGTGTTGGCGGTCAATTATTAAAGTCCAAACACGTCGGAAGTCTCATTCAAAATCCCATGCCCGCGAAAACCCGACACAGTGTAGGGAGCCACCAGCGGCAGTACTAAAAATATTTGTAATGCGGAAGTAAGAATTTGCTGCGATCAAAAAAAAAAAAAAAATTCCAAATATGCAAAAGTAGAAGCGGCGATTCCCATGAACAATTTATTTTTTCTTCCTGGCCTAATGTTATGTAATGTGCAGAGTTGAAAGTTATATTTTTAACTATGTACTGTGTTTATATTTGAATTGCAGGAACTTTGTTTGTTGAGAATGGAAAGCCATCTTATACTGATGGACATCAATTCTTTTCCGTATTTGCGATCTTTTTCCCAGCCGCCACTGGCATACTAGCAGGGGCCAATATATCTGGAGATTTAGCAGTAAGTTTTTCTTGAACGTGTACACATCAAATCATCAAGTATAAAGGATATCGATTAGCTGAGTTTCATGCACTTGGGGATAAATAGATGCATCTTTAATTGAAAATCGATTAAAGATCCATCTGCTGAATCCAGTTGATGATCTAGTTAAAGGTATCCTGTATACACATGCACACAGTCAGTGAAATGCATGTTTGTATTTGTAAATTGCTTTATCAAAGAAATAAGAGTGACAACAAGTGTCAATTATCAGTATTTCTTGTTTGTACTTCAGCAAGCAGATATGATAATGAAATGGATGTGTTTTTGTAAGTCCCCACCAGACAAATGAGAACTTAGAGACTTGGTTCTGTCTCTCTGTCAATCCAGAGCTGTTTCTTGTACATGACTGGACTGACTTGACTCAAACTTGGTATAAGGACAACACACTATGGCATATGTATGCACATCAATTTCTATTGTAATTTGATCCAATATAGCCACCAGGTGGCTGGCCCTTTTGTGGGAAGAGCTATAATTTACACACACTTTTTGTAACTTGAAAAACACTTATCAGAATGTCATACTCATTAGTACATAGTACAATCATAGGAAGATCTGGATCTGATTAGATTTGAATAATGTGGTCTGCATAATTAATGATTATTAGTTCCCACTGACACCGTACGGGGGGACTTATAGGTTTGGTCATGTCCGTGCATCCGTCTGTGCGTGCGTCCGTCCGTTCACGCAGATATCTCAAAGATGCCTGGAGCGATTTCATTCAAACTTGGTACGAGGATTACTTCATACATCATACATCTGCCGCATATATGGCCGCATGGCAGCCATTTTGTTTCCAATTTTTTCATGTACGGAGCCATAAATCAGGCACGTTTAAACCAATTTTATTCAAAGTTTGTACAAGGACATTGACCTATGTCGTGCATATTAAAATTTATTTGTTTTGTGATACGATCCAATATGGCCGCCGTGCGGCCAGTTTGTTACGATTTTTTCATGTACGGAGCCATAACTCAGGCACATCTCAACCGATTCTATTCAAAGTTGGTACAAGGACATTGACCTATATCATACATATGCACGTCAATTTGTTTCACAATATGATCCAATATGGCCGCATGGTGGCCATTTTGTTTCCAATTTTTTCATGTACGGAGCCATAAATCAGGCACGTTTAAACCAATTTTATTCAAAGTTTGTACAAGGACATTGACCTATGTCATGTGTATTAAAATTGATTTGTTTTGTGATACGATCCAATATGGCCATCGTGCAGCCAGTTTGTTACGATTTTTTCATGTACGGAGCCATAACTCAGGCACATCTCAACCGATTCTATTCAAAGTTGGTAGAAGGACATTGACCTATATCATACATATGCACGTCAATTTGTTTCACAATAAGATCCAATATGGCCGCATGGCAACCATTTTGTTTCCAATTTTTTCATGTACGGAGCCATAGATCAGGCATGTTTCAACCGATTTTATTCAAAGTTGGTACAAGGACATTGACCTATATCATACATACTGGGGTTTCTTTAAAAGCCCGGCCACCGGCCATATGGCCGGCTGTAAGGCGATTACTTTCGCCTGTTATTACCTTAAAATCGTGTAATTGTTGTGCTGCTTACAGGAATGAATAGCTGGTACCAAACAGCATATCGGCAAAAGTTTACAATGATCTGTATCCTTAATGCTGAATTACTTGTTTTCAACACTTTGCGGGGTTTTCAGTGAAAATTTTGTGTTCTTTCGCTCGCATTTGTCGATCACGCAATGCCTCGCAAAGCTTACAGATGTAGGTACCGGTACCGCATGGAATACGTCCATACAACGTACGGGGTGGTTGGAGGTTAGGGGTCATTGAGCGTGTGCTGTAACGCAACATTGTGTCGGCCATGAGATGTGGGTGAACCGTGAAGTGATTCATTTGGGTCGAAATGGAGAAATACAGACGGGTTGATGAGGAAAGGTACAGCCGATGGCAATTTCTCAGATCATATTGATACTTATGCGGCGTTTCATGAATATTTATCGGGAAATGTTTCTTCTGAATGCATCAGCAATCGCCCCTACCGCGATCCATGGCCGTGGGTTGTAAAATGTAAACAACACCTCTTGGCATTGGTAGTCGACGTTCGTTCTCAGATTTTAATGATTTTCTTTACGTTTGACTTGCCTTAACTCAGTGGGCATATAAATATCAAAACTGAATAAATTGAAGGTGTAAACTTTAGCAGACTGTGACGTTTAGCGGTAGGCTGTAGCACAGTCGTCATACACGGCAATGCAGGAAGTTGGGAAATGGAATAACTGGCCATGGCCGCTATATAGCATGCACATATCACTAAAGTTCGAAGACCGCTTTCCTGCACCAAAAGCCGCAATAATTCATTCAATAAACTAGCATCGATGGCTTTCAATACATCTCTGAATTCATATCTTGTATGCTTTTTGTGTTGAAGACGATGCATTTTTGAGTGTGGTTTCCAAAAAACGAACACTTTCATAAAACAAACACTTTTTTACAACAGCTGCCGTTGATGATTTAAAAAGTAGATCCAGGCTATCTAATGTTGGCCCTTGAGCGTTTGAAACATGTAAATAAAGTAGAAATGCCGAGTGACTGGGGGGCTAGTGTACTAAGGTCAAAGTCAAAATTCATAAAAATTTTCATTCTGTTCTACCAACAATCATTGGAAATGACTATTTTCAGTGGTGAACCATAGAGGCAAACTGCATCCTAAATTGTACAAGTGAGATTACAATTGAAATAAAAAATGTAACTTACCATTTGTGGTTGATGAACTGTTTTGTCCAGTTTTTTAAAAGCTAATTTGGAACCGTGTATTGGTGGGCGGGGGGTGTTGGGGGGGGGGGTGTTACGTGTCATATGACCAAACATCCACATGTTTTGTGGTTGGTATGGCTTGGCCCCCTGTAATTTTCATATGGCCCCCTGTTTCAAAACTTAGTGAAACCCCTGTACATATGTAGTCAATTTGTTTCACAATATGATCCAATATGGCTGCATGGCGGCCATTTTATTACAATATTTTCATGTACGGAGCCATAACTCAGGCACGTCCCAACCGATTTTATTCAAAGTTGGTACAAGGACATTGACCTATATCATACATATGCACGTCAATTTGTTTGACGATATGATCCAATATGGCTGCATGGCAGCCATTTTATTACAATTTTTTCATGTACGGAGCCATAACTCAGGCACGTCCCAACCGATTTTATTCAAAGTTGGTACAAGGACATTGACCTATGTCATGCATATTAAAATTTATTTGTTTTGTGATACGATCCAATATGGCCGCATGGCAGCCATTTTGTTACGATTTTTTCATGTACGGAGCCATAAGTCAGGCACATCTGAAGTGCTTTTATTCAAAGTTGGTAGAAGGACATTGACCTATATCATACATATGCATGTCAATTTGTTTCACAATATGATCCAATATGGCCGCATGGTGGCCATTTTGTTTCAATTTTTATTTTTAATCACAGACCTAATTAATGAAGAGGACTCTTTCCTCTCAGAGGACTTGTAATCAAAGTACAAGTGGGGACTGTGTCATTGTCAATGACTTGTTTTCATAAGTAATGTTGTGATAGCGGGGGGTTTCACTTACCGTGAAGCAAGAGGTTCTCTCAAGAACAGAAATGCTACGTCTGCTCAGACAGTTGTGTCTTGCTCCGATGAGTCTTATAGATATGATATAGATGCGGTGTGCTTTGAGCTGTGTCGTTATGATGCTGTTTGTTTTGGGATCTTGTGCATTCTGGAGTGGTCTCATGGCCTGGCTTTGCAGGGGGGCTGCCGTATCCCTCAGCAACAAACAGTGGCCATTAGGGGCGGAACCCATTCACACTACAGTAATGAATTTTTGACTCACATTTGGTGTACCAATGTGAGGTTATCGTATAAGCTGAAGTCGATGGTGTCTGTCTGTATGTATGTGTGTGTGTGTGTGTATGTATGTATGTATGTTTGTATGTATGTATGTTCGTACGTACATACAGTATGTCGGTCAACATCAAAACCATGGCAACCGCTACACATTTCAGCTTGGTATTTGGTGTATGGATGCATCCTGGGCTATGGATGGGATTTTATTCAAATGAAGTTTGCATTGCCAAAATTATGCATATGAGCTTACAAAATGTGAAAATGGTCAAAAATTAATAACTCAAGAACCACTGTTTTGATTGCTTTGAAAATTAGTGGGCAAGTTCTTTAAGTGGACCTTATACAGTTATATGTATATTGTGAAGATCTAGAATTTTGTATTTTTGCTGAATTTTGGTTATT